>NW_016809139.1:2564271-2597935 GCF_001698545.2 Rhinopithecus bieti | reverse complement strand
GGGAGATGGGGGGCCTGCTGAGGGAGATGGGGGCCTGCTGAGGGAGATGGGGGCCTGCTGAGGGAGATGAGGGCCTGCTGAGGGAGATGGGGGCCTGCTGAGGGAGATGGGGGCCTGCTGAGGGAATGGGGCCTGCTGAGGTAGATGGGGGCCTGCTGAGGGAGATGGGGGGCCTGTAGAGGGAGATAAGGGGCCTGCTGAAGGAGATGAGGGCCTGCTGGGGGAGATCAAGACCTGATCTGGGAAATGAGATCCTGCTGTGGGGGATGAAGGCCTGCTGAGGGAGTGAGGGCCTGCTGAGGGAGATGACGGCCGGCTGCGGGAGATGAGGGCCTGCTGAGGGAGATGAGGGCCTGCTGAGGGAGATGAGGGCCTGCTGAGGGAGATGAGGGCCTGTTGAGGGAGATGAGGGCCTGCTGAGGGAGATGAGGGCCTGCTGAGGGGGATAAGGGCCTGTTGTTGGAGATGAGTGCCTGCTGCGGGGGATAAGGGCCTGCTGTGGGGGATGAGGGCCTGTTGTGAGAGATGAGGACCTGTTTCAGGAGATGAAGTCCTGCTGAGGGAGATGAGGGAGTCCTACTATCTGCAGTCCACGCACTGGAGACTCAGGACAGCCAATGTGTAGTGCCAGTGTGAAAGTCAGCAGGCTCAAAACTCAAGAGCTGGTGTTTCAGTTTGAGTCCAAAGGCAGGAAAAGGCCCACATCCCAGCTCAAGCAGTAAGCTTATTCAGCCTTTTTATTCTATTGGGGGGTCCAACTGACTGGATGAGAGCCACACACCTAGCTGAAGGCAATCTGCTTTACTCAGTCTCCTGGTTCAAATGTTCAAATAATCTTATCCAGAACATCCTCATAGACATACCCAAAGTTAATGTTTGGCCAAATGTCTGGGCATCTCATAGTCCAATCAAGTTGCTACAAAAATTAACTCTCTTAGGGACCACCTAGGTGGTTTGAATAAAAGCTTCAAACCTGCATGGAAACCAGCCTACTAATTCTCAGAAGAGATTATTCCCCCACTACACTCAATGCCAAAAGTCAAAAAAATTTTCCTAAAAGAAACCACAGGATTAAGTGAGTATCTTCAGTTTACCCCTGCACTGCTGGGAAATACCCTTGGGAGTTTCCTCTCAGGCTATTCACCTGAGGTGGGAGCGGGGCTTTGTCTCCTATCCCCCACACCCTGGGAGCCATTGAAACTAAAGGACAAGTTTGAAAAATACCCTCAAAGCAAGAAGCTAATTTCTCTGTTAACCTCTCTGTCCTCCCACTTTCACTTGACTTTCATGCTCTAGGTATTTGTGTGTGTATATATATTACATGTGATATATTACATATATTGCATATATATCACATGTAATCTATTATCTATTATATATTACATATATTATGTATTACATATTGTATATATTACATATAATATATATTACATATATTACATCTAATATATGTTGCATATATCACATATATATCGCATGTAATATATGCTACATATAATTATATATTACATATTATATATTGCATATGACTTATATTTTATATATAGTTTTTTTTGTGTGTGTGTGGCCAAGCACAGTGGCTCACACCTGTAATCCCAGCACTTTGGGAAGCCAAGGCAGGAGGATCACTTGAGACCAAGAGTTCAAGACCAGCCTGGGCAACATAGTGAAACCTCATCTCCACAAAAAATGTTTCAAAAACTAGCCATGTATGGTGGTGCATGCCTGTAGTCCTAGCTACTCAGAAGGCTGGGGCAGGAAGATCCCGTGAGCCCAGGAATTTGACTTTACAGTAAGCTAGCATCACTCCATTACAGTCCAGCCTGGGTGACACTGCAAGACACTGTATCAAATAAGTAAAATTTTTTTTGCGTCTCACGCAGCATTTTGACTGTTCAGTAAGGAGAGGTGGTCAGGAATTTTTCCATCATAACCCTGGCTCCCAATTCATGGCCTGGAAGGATGGAACATAGGGAGACTTAGAGGAAGCTCTCAACCCAAGGTGATGGTGGCTCAAAACCAGGTGAGAAAATTAGCTGGGCATGGTGGCGGGCACCTGTAATCCCAGCTACTGGGGGGCTGAGACAGGAGAATCGCTAGAACCCAGGAGGTGGAGGGTTGCAGTGAGCCAAGATCACGCCACTGCACTCCAGCCTGGGTGACTGACCGAGACTCTGTCTCAGAAAAAAGAAAAAAAAAAAAAAAAAAAAAAACCTCAGTGAAAGCGCTAGCTGATGACCAGATTCTAGATTCTGAAGATGTTTTGAAAGCAGAGCCATCAGGACTTCCTAACAGATTGAACGTAGGTGTAAGGGATTAAAAGGAGTCAAGAATCACTGGAAGGTTTTTTAAAAGTCTGAGACACTAGAAAAACAGAATTGTAATCAACAGAGATTAGAATTTGGTGTGAGGGAAGATTAGGGGTTTAGTCTGAACACAATGAATGTGAACATTTATTAGATGTTCATGTGGAGATATCAAGTAGACAGTTCAATCTATGAGGCTAGAGCTTGGGACAGAGGTCTGGGTTGAAGACACAAATCTGGTAGAACCTGATCAATGTTTTGTGTTACTCAGACAAGTCAAATAGATGTAAGATGGAAATAACCGCCTATCTGCCTTTTTAGCATTGAAAACATGGTAGGAAGTGCAGTTTCCTGTGATCACAATACTAGTCTGCATTAACAGTTACGTAACATGTGGCCACCATCTCGATACACTCTGTTCTCATCGGCCATTTGCTAGAGTTCTATGCCAGTTCTGTGGCTGAAGAGGAATGTGAAGAATGTGGACAAAGCCTGGGAAAAAGCCAGCCATGTAGTTGAACAAAGGCAAGACAAACGAAATCTAGCAAAGGTTAAAGGAAACAAGACGATTTAATCAGGGATGATTAATAGCAACTGGTCTCGTACTCTGAATCAGAGAAGTCTAGATACTTGAAAGTAACCTGCCACCTTTAGAGCAAGCAAACAAAAGAAAATGAGCTTTCACTGCAGCATGAGATTTTTTTTTTCAAGTCTTTTATCCCAAAAGCACGAGATATTTAGATTAGAAATAAAAGAGGAAAACTAGCACCTAGGTAACACCTACGACATTAGGTGTTGGCCTAAACACTATTGCATTTTAATATACATTAAGATCCTTGAGGTAGAAATTCTCATTTTATAGATCAGAAAAGCAGGATTCTAAAAGTTTAGGTAAGTTCACAAGCAGGAAAGCTGCAATTCAAATCTGGGTCGAATGAGTCCAAAGCTCATGTTCTTATTAAAATATATCAAATTTCTTAACAGAAATTGATAAAAGTAGGAACTGATTACTGAAAGGGATAATGAGATCTTTTTTTTCCTCGATCTTTTTTTTTTTTTTTTTAAATGAAGTTTCACTCTTGTTGCCCAGGCTGAAGTACAGTGGCATGATCTTGGCTCACTGCAACCTCCGCCTCCTGGGTTCAAATAATTCTCCTTTTCCTCGATCTTTTAAAAATTAGAAGAGATTCTTATCTGTCCAGTATATTTTCATAAACCAGATCTATCTAAAAGCAAAGGAATAGAGGAAGCCAGTTTTCAAATTATCTCTTAGTCCTAAGCAGTTATGATTCTAGATTCTGAAAACAGTCTAGATTCTGAAAACAGTCTAAATTCTGAGAACAGTCCCACTACCACCAGCACCACCACCAAGCACCAAGAACTATTTTTGTTCCTATTTTCCTATTCTATAGTAAACTGTATATTCACCTTCTAACACACATATGAAATTCTATCATTTAAAATTTAAAGTAATCCCATACATAACTGAGGAGTCAAACATCCTAGGCTTAAACACATCTTGCTTTGTTTGACTTTAGAACAAATGATTCTAAAGTAAGACGACCTAGAAATAAATTTATGAGGGTTGGGCTGTGCTCACTGTGTTGAAAGAACCAGTAATTATCTTCACGGATAAGAAAGCCTGGGATGGCTGGGCATGGTGGCTCACGCCTATAATCCCAGCACTTTGGGAGGCTGAGGCGGGCAGATCACCTGAGGTCGGGAGTTCAAGACCAAAATGACCAACATGGAGAAACCGCTTCTCTACTAAAACTACAAAATTAGCCGGGCGTGGTGGTGTGTGCCTGTAATCCCAGCTACTCAGGAGGCTGAGGCAGGAGAATTGCTTGATCCCGGGAGGTGGAGGTTGTGGTGAGCAGAGATCACACCATTGCACTCCAGCCTGGGCAACAAGAGTGAAATTCTGTCTCAAAAAAAAAAAAAAGAAAGGAAAAGAAAGCCTGGGATGATGTCCCAGAAGCAAAAAAACTGCATTAACACAACTTAACAAACACCTCATATTATCCATAACCCAAAGCTTAAGCAGGAAAAGCCCACCTGAGTCAAAGAACACAATCTCTGATGAGTGGCAGGAACCTGGGTTGCTTGCCACAGACAGAGCTGCATAAATTCAGATTAAACTCATCACAATTTTCACTCAGCCCCAGAAACTTCCAGAGGACCAGAGCTAAAAGGGCCATTGAGAACATTTAGCCTCAACTCTTCTTTCTATGAGAAAATAGGATTACTGGCTGCAAATTAGGCTAAGTAGAGACGGGCATATTGTTTCAGGGCAACTGACTCAGAAGTCAAGCAAAGCCAGACCTAATGTCAACTAAACGTGAGAAGTCACCCAGCACTGGCCCGGCACAGTGGCTCACACCTGTAATCCCAGCACTCTGAGATGCCGAGGCGGGTGGATCACCTAAGGTCAGGAGTTTGAGACCAGCCTGGCCAACATGGTGAAACGCTGTCTCTACTAAAATTACAAAAATTAGTCAGGTGTAGTGGCAGGCACCTGTAGTTCCAGCTATTTGGGAGGCTGAGGCAGGAGAATCGCTTGAACCCAGGAGGCAGAAGTTGCAGTGAACCAAGATTGCGTCACTGCACTCCAGCCTGGGCAACAAGAGCAAAACTCCATCTCAAAAAAAATAAAGTAAAATTAGAAGTCATCCAGCACGAAGGCTTCCACCCAGGAGACTTGTCCTCCTGAGCAGCAGTCCTGTAGAATGGTTGGGAAACAGGGTCTGGAGCCAGGCGGTCGGGGTCTCAGATCCCAGCTCCACCACCCCCACCCCATAGCTATATAACCCTGGCGCCTTACTCACCTCTATGTGCCTCAGTTTCTTCATCTATGATACAGAAACAATACTTACCTTACAGGGTACTAAGAGACATAAATGTAACAAACATAATGCACTTAAAACCATGACTGGTACTCAAGAAGTACTAGGTATTCTTATTTAATTACCTCTCCCTGGCACCACCAGCATCCTCTCCCATAAACTGACAATGTCTGCTTGCTCATGGCCCATAACAGCCAGCCCGGATAGTTACCTTATAGGTCATGTCTAGGAACCACCTCTGATTCTATGATTCTTGAGAGGAAAAAGGCTGTCTGGTCAAGTATCCAACCCTGGTGGGTAAGTGTTATCAATGGAGTACAAGCATAGCCCCCTGGACCTGCCCTCAAACTATGGAAGGTCTAGGGCTTTACCCTACTTGCAAGCTAACAAGCTAGCATGCTAGAGTCTTACAGACGCTAGCAGAAGACACAAACTCTTGAGTCTGAGACCAAGAACTTGTTATAGCAACAGCCATAGCCAGAGCAGCAGCATTTATGCCAGTTTAAGATCCAATGCCACAAGGCCACACACATGCTGTGTGGCTGTCACAGGAGAGGAACCCCAAGCTCTGGCTGAACTTTGCCCTAGAGGGAAACATTATCTTTACTACATAGATATAAACAAACGTACCCTTTTTGCTCTGGAAGGAAACTGCATCTCTGTCCTCTAAGGATATCTGCTATACACACATCCTTGAAAAGCTAGCCAGAAACAAAGGTCAGTTCCTCTGCTCTTAACACATGAAGAAACAGGACAGACCCTTGTGTCTCGACAATATCTAAATAAATGAAGATATACACTTGTGTTCATGGATTGTAAGTCTCAATATTGCTAAAGTGTCAATTCTCCCTCAAAATGAACTGTTGACTCAACACAATCCCAATAAAAAATTCCAAGAGGATTCTTTTCGGTAGCCAGTGACGAGCTAATTTTTAAATTCATATGGAAAGGCCAAGGGCTTAAAAATAGCCAAAACAACCTTGAAAAAGAAGAACAAAGTTGGAGGATTTATACTACCTGACTTTAAGATTTATTATAAAGCTATCAAGATTTATTATAAAGCATGGTATTGGCATAATGATCCAAAAATAGATGACTGGAACACAACAGAATCCAAAATGACCTTCACATGTATGGTCAACTGATTGTCAACAAGGTGCAACGGCAATTTCCTGGAGAATAAAGTCTTCAAAACAAATGGTACTGGATCAACTAGATAGAAAACTTTATGCAAAAAACAAACCAAAAGTAAAATAAAACAACAACAAAAAAACTCTCACACAAACAGATACCAATTCGAAAGGAATCATATAACTAAACGTGAAATGCAAAACTATAAACTACTAGGAGAAAACACATTAGAAAGCCTTTGTGACACCGATCCAGGAAAAAATTTCTACAACAAAAGCAGGATTCTTCGAAGAAAAAGAATTACAAACTTCATTACAATTGAGATAGGTCTTCTGCTCTTCAGAAGATGCTCTTAAGAGAATGAAAGACAAGCCACTAGCTGGGAAACATTATTTTTCCAACACATTTGTCAAAGGACACAAACTGAAAACACAAATAACTCTCAATATTCAGTAGGAGTCTATGCAATGTTTTAAAAATCAGTAAAATATATGAACAGCTATCATCAAAGAAGTTACATGAATGGCAAAATATGAAAAGATGCTCAACATCATTAGTTATAACAAGCATACAAATTAAAACCAGAGTGAAGTACCATGGTGCCCCTACTGGAATGTCTCAAATGTAAGAGAATGACCACACACGAGCACACGGCTGCTGGGACCACACACGAGCACACGGCTGCCGGGACCACACACGAGCACACTGCTGCCGGGACCACACACGAGCACACTGCTGCCGGGACCACACACGAGCACACTGCTGCCGGGACCACACTGCTGCCGGGACCACACACGAGCACACTGCTGCCGGGACCACACACGAGCACACTGCTGCCGGGACCACACACGAGCACACGGCTGCCGGGACCACACACGAGCACACGGCTGCGGGACCACACCCGAGCACACGTGGCGGCTGGCCGGGACACACACCGAGGCAGCACTGGCTGCCCGGGACCACACACGGCACGACGGCTGCCGGGAGCCCACACACCGAGCTCACGGCTGCGGGACGCCACACTGCTGCGCGGGACGCGACACACGAGCCCACACTGCTGCGCGGGACCACACACGAGACACTGCTGCCGGGACCACACACGAGGGCACCACGGCCTGCCGGGACCACACCCGAGCACACGGGCGGCCGGCTGCCGGGACGGGCACACAGCGAGCACACTGGGCTGCACGGACCACACTGCTGCCGGACACACACAGCACACTGCTGCGGACCCACACAGCCACTGCTGGCCGGACCGAGCACACATCAGCACTGCTGCGGGACCTACACACGAGGCACACGGCTGCGGGACGCACACACGAAGCACACTGCTGGCCGGACCAGCACACGAGCACAACGGCTGCCGGGGACCACACACGAGCACACTGCTGGCCAGGACCGACACTGGGCTGCCGGGACTACAGACGAGGGCACACTGCTGCGGGACGCACCAGCGAAGGGCACACCGGCTGCCGGGAGCCTACACACGAGCACTACGGCTGCCGGGACCACACACGAGCACAGCGGCTGCCGGGGGGGCCACCACACGAGCCACACGGCTGCCGGCGCACACGAGCACACGGCTGCCGGGGCCACACACGAGCACACGGCTGCCGGGGCCACACACGAGCACACTGCTGCCGGGGCCATACACGAGCACACTGCTGCTGGGACCATACACGAGCACACTGCTGCTGGGAACGTAAGATGGTACAAGCACTTTGGAAAAAAGGGTGGCAGTTTCATAAAAACTAACATGCACCTACCACATGTCCCAGAGATCCCACTTCTAGGGATTTACCCAAGAGAAACAAAAGCATATGCCCATGCAAAGACGTGTACAAGAATGCTCCCAGCAGCTTTATGAACAGTAGTCAAAAGCTGGAGACAACCCAAATGTCCATCACTAGCTGAATGAATACACCAATTGTGGTATATCCACAACATGGAATATTATTTAGCAATAAAAAGTAATGAACTATTAATAGACATATGGATGCATCTCAAAATAATTATGCTGAGTGAAAGAAGCTCGGCAAAAAAGAATACAAACTATGATTCCACTTACATAAAATCAGAGAAAATGAAAACTAACTACAGCGCAGAAAGGAGGCAAGTCACTCTCCGGAAGGCAGGGAGAGGAACAGGGAGGGGGGACCACGAAGGGGCACAAAGTGCCTTTGGAGGTCATGGGTTTGTGCATTACCTTGATTGTGATAATAATTTTACAGGCAGACATTTATATCAACACTTACCAATTGTTCACTTTAAATATATGCAACTTATTACATGTTGATTATACATCAATGAAGCTATTATTTTAAAAAAGCAATCACCACCAAATGGAACTGACACTAAAAATTAGAGGTTAATTTGAATTACGAAAAAATAAGGAAAATTAATTTATTTTCATACATGGGTCAAATGTATACTCATTAAACAACATACAGTGTTAAAAATTATGAAACTGGGACAGAACTTTAGGTTAGACTGGTAGTTAAGGGTGAAGAGGAAAGGTTGCAGTAAAGATAGCTTTTTAAAGAAATTTTAAAACACATACAAACTCTACATGTGTACTTCCCTTCAGAGCTGCGGAGTCTTTCCAATTTCTTTTTACCCAAATTATTTAACAATGGGTCTTCTCTTATCTGATAGAGCCACATACCCACATATAGCACTGTGCTGTTAACAGAGAATGGGATAGGCTGATGCTGTTTATCAGCTGTTTTATAAGACAATTTTTCTTTGTGTTGTAGGGACACCAGTAAATTATATCCAAATTGAAAGCAATACTTCAGAAACAGAACTAGAGTAAACCTAACATACCAAGGAATTTTCTAAAATTTGACTTTTTTAAAAAGAAATAACATCTTATAATCAATCCTACTTTCTAATACTTTAAAATTTCCTTCAGCTACAGAAGAACAGGTATACAGTAGGCCCCTCTTATCTGCAGTTTCACTTTCCACAGTCTCAGTTAGCCACAGTCAACCAAGGTCTGGAAATACCAAATGGAAAAATCCAGAAATAAACAATTCTTAAGTTTTAAATTGCAAACCATTCTGCGTAGCATGATGAAATCTCATGCTGCCATCCCACTCCATCCCATCAGGGACATGAATCATCCCTTTGTCCAGCATATGCTATGCACCCTTTAGGTCACTCAGTAGCTATCTAGGTTATCAGGTCAACTGCTGTAGTACCACAGCACCAGTGTTCAAGTAACCCTCATTTTACTTAATAATGGCCCTAAAGCACAAGAGTAGCGGTGCTGGCTTATTATTATAATTGTTCTATTTTATTGTTGTTGATAATCTCTATTCCTAACTATAAATTAAACTTTATCATACAGATGTATGAATGTTTAAAAATATAGTATATATAGAGGGTTTGGTGCTCTCTCTGGTTTCAGGCATCTGCTAGGAAGCTTGGAACGTATCCGCCGTGGATAAGGGAGGACTACTGCATAAACCATACAAGCAGCTGTACAGATAACCACCCCGCTTACCACTCAAAAGCCACCACAGCAATGGGATGAATCCTGGACTCTCGCTGATGTATTTCAGGCCTTTCAAATTGATGCTTACATTGTACAGGGACATCAGCATCAGCCTGAAATGTAAAAGAAAAAGGTGTTGGAATGCTCCATCCACACTACATTTCACCCTAAACATATCTCCTAGTTAAGAGGAACTTAACGTATTTAGATATTCCCTCACATTTTAGATGTCCAATTCTACAATCTGGATAATGAGCATTGTAATATAACGTATGTGAAGTAATATCTGTCTATGTGAGGCTACAGGAAAATGGGAAACTTCAGCAATGATATCACATAATACCGCCTTTCATAGGCTCACATAATCAAGAGTCTCGAATGCAGAGAGGGTCCCACGGGAAACCTCACAAAACATATTTATTGATTCATCTCTTTTATGACCAATCCTGCATTAATATACAGGTTACTCTCAATTTGTAAGAGTACTGTACTCTCAAAGTTCAATTCAGGCCGGGTGCAGTGGCTCAAGCCTGTAATCCCAGCACTTTGGGAGGCCGAGACAGGCAGATCACGAGGTCAGGAGATCGAGACCATCCCGGCTAATGCGGTGAAACCCCGTCTCTACCAAAAAATACAAAAAACTAGCCGGGCGAGGTGGCGGGCGCCTGTAGTCCCAGCTACTTGGGAGGCTGAGGCAGGACAATGTCGTAAACCCGGGAGGCAGAGCTTGCAGTGAACTGAGATCCGGCCACTGCACTCCAGCCTGGGTGACAGGGCGAGTCTCCGTCTCAAAAAAAAAAAAAAAAAGTTCAATTCAGCCATCTAAAACCTAATGACATACTTTCATTCAATGAACATCACACGTGAGGTCCAGGTCGCCAGGTCAGGCCACAGGACTGCACAATCACAGTACAAGGAACGAAGAGTACTACAACCCAACCATCCCTCACAACCAACAGAGCGGTTTACTGAATAGGATAGGACTTTACAAGCTGTTTCAGGGTTGAACCATGGCTGGCAATGCAGAGTCTAGTGAAAGTCAGAAACTACAGGACTTCGGTTTCTGCAAACACTGCAAAATACAGAGAACCCAAACACTTTACACTGCAGAGCAATAAAAAGGCTAGACAAATATTTTTGCAAAGCCTTTGAAATAAAGAATGAGTTTGCAAGAAATGAAAGGAAAACACCTGTGATCAGGAACAAAGTAAGAGCACAAAATCTCAGAGGAAAGTGCAAAAGATGCTGCGATTCCAAAAGACTAGAGCTTCAGTTACAGTGGCTTCACGCAGAGGGACAGAGGGAAAAGCCTCAGAGAAACACGGGCATTCAGTTCACAGGCCCTGCAGAAACCAGAAGAGAGGAAACTTTCAAGCTTAGCATGAATTCACATTTTTGGCAGGCCTCAAAATCCCCAGGCCAGTAATTTTAATATAAAACAGAGTGGGAAAGAAGCTCCCCCAGCTTCCTGGACATTAAAGGGAAGGATCCTCAACCTTGTCTTCAAATAATTCCCCCAAATACATACTAGCAAATGAGAGTTCATAACAAAATCATAATATGACTCATGAGAAAAGAAGGCCAGGTGAGTAACAGCCAGCACAAAGAACCAATGACAGGGCTAGAACCAAAAATTTTTCAGATACTAGAAGTATCAACTGCAGAATGGAAAACTGGTATGTTTAATGGGTGAAGATAATTTTAAAAGAAAGTAAAACTATAATCGAGAAGCTAGGATTACTATTAGGAATAACCAGCCAATTCAAAAGTAACAGCAGAATTTACAAAACAGGAAAACAATAATTAAAATGTAAAACTCAAGGATAATTAGACACATGGAAAAGGAGAAATACTAAACAGAAAAACAGACCTTAAGAAACTACAGCAAGAAAGAAAAAACAGATGAAAGAGAGGCTAAAGTACAAGGAGGCGAAGATGAAAAGTTCAACATTCTTCCAAACAGGGTCCACAAAGAAAGAACAGAAAGAATGAAGGAAAAAAATATTTCAAAAATATTTTCCAGAAATGAGTAAATATAAACCCTCAGATTCAGGAGGCGCAAATAAATCTCAAGAAAGATAAAAAATTGGCCGGGCGCGGTGGCTCAAGCCTGTAATCCCAGCACTTTGGGAGGCCAAGACGGGCGGATCACGAGGTCAGGAGATTGAGACCATCCTGGCTAATGCGGTGAAACCCCGTCTCTACTAAAAAATACAAAAAAACTAGCCGGGCGAGGCGGCGGGCCACTGCAGTCCCAGCTACCCGGGAGGCTGAGGCAGGACAATGGTGTAAACCCAGGGGGCAGAGCTTGCAGTGAGCTGAGATCCGGTCACCACACTCCAGCCCGGGCGACAGAGCGAGACTCCGTCTCAAAAAAAAAAAAAAAAGAAAGAAAGAAAGATAAAAAATAAATACAAATCTACACACATCACAACCAAACTTTAGAAAATTAAAGACATATTTTGTAAAGCAGCCAGAGAGAAAGGATATATTACCTATAAAAGAGTAATTACACCAAAAGCTAAGCTCTCTATATCTACCAAGTATAAAGAGAAAATAATAAACAGAATTGTAAACCCAGCAAAAAGACTTTCAACAAAAGAGGTAAAGTAAAATACTGTCAAAGAAAATCTCAGACATTTTTAAACAAACAGATCTGAACTGGAAGAATTGGAAGGACAGACTTCGGAAAAAGGAAAATGACGTCAGAAGAATGTTCTGAGATACAAGGAGGGAGTAACTAAAGGGATGTGAGTGTACAGAAGTAAACACTGGGGGGTAAAAGCAGTCATTAAAATGTCTACTCTACGGGATTTTTGAAACTTTTCAACAGAGTTAGATACAGTCCATGAATCCATGTAATCCAGGATGTAAATATTAGAGCATTCTAAGATCTTTCTACTGTTTAGGTGAGAAAGAGATTAATTACTTTCACATATACCAAATGCATCAAATCATGCTTTAAAAAACGGGCTATCACTGAAAGACACAAGGGTAAACTTTCAAGACACTAGAAGAATAAAATGAACTCAGAACTTAGTGACTTTGAAAGAAAGATAACAGAGTAAGACCCTGTTGAAAGAAAGAATAAAAAAGGAACAAAAAGAGTAAGAAGAAGGGAGAGACAGAAGGAAGAAAGAGGGTGGGAGGAAGGGAAGGAGGAAGGAAGCAAGGGAGAAAGGGAAGGAGGGAAGGAAAGATAACGGAAAAATCATAATAAGAAGAAAAACAAAATATGACAGAATAAATGAATCCAATCACTTCATTAATCACAAATGTTAATGAACAAGCTATTCCTATTAAAAGGCATAGATTATAGATTGTTAAAGGAAAAACAAAATGCAACCATGGACTGTTTCACAGAAACACACCTGAAACAAAAGTCTCCAGAAAGGGGCCAGGAGTGGTGGCTCACACCTGTAATTCCAGCACTTTGGGAGGCCAGGGCGGGCACATCACTTGAGGCCAGGAGTTCAAGACCACCCTGGCCAACGTGGCAAAACCCTGTCTCTACTAAAAATATGAAAAATAGCCAGATGTGGTGATGGGCACCTGTAGTCCCAACTACTAGGGAGGCTGAGGCAGGAGAATCTCTTGAATGCAGGAGGTGGAGGTTGTAATGAAGCGAGATGGCACCACTACATTCCAGCCTGGGCAACAGAGTGAGCCTCTAAAAAAAAAAAGTTTGTGGAAAGTTGAAAGTAAAAGAATCGGAAAAGATATATCCAATACTAATGAAAAAAGAAGAAAGAGAAGGCTGAGGTAGCTACATTAACAGAAAAGAAAATAGACTAAGTGCAGTGACTCACGCTTATAATCCAACACTTTCAGAGGCTGAGGTGGGCAGATGGCTTGAGCTCAAGAGTTGGAGGCCAGCCTGGGCAACATGGCAAGACCCCGTCTCTGCAAAAAATATAAAAACAGCTGGGCATGATGGCACACCCCTGTGGTCCCAGCTACTGGAGCAGATGAGGTGGGAAGATCGCTTGAGCCCAGGCGGTCAAGGCTGCAATGAGCTGTGATAGTGCTACTACACTCCAGCCTGGGTAACAAGAGCAAGACCCTATCTCAAAAATAATAATTAAAAATAATATAATTTTAAAAGAAAGAAAAGTGGCCGGGCGCAGTGGCTCACGTCTGTAATCCCAGCACTTTGGGAGGCTGAGGTGGGCGGATCATGAGGTCAGGAGATTAAGATGATCCAGGCCAACACAGTGAAACCCCATCTCTACTACAAATACAAAAAATTAGCCGGGCGCGGTGGCGGGCGCCTGTCATCCCAGCTACTCGGGAGGCTGAGGCAGGAGAATGGCGTGAACCCGGGAAGCGGAGCTTGCAGTGAGCTGAGATCGCGCCACTGCACTCCAGCCTGGGTGACAGAGGGAGACTCTGTCTCAAAAAAAAAAAAAACAAAAACGAAAAAAGAAAATTAAAAGTACACTTCTATAAGAGTAAGTCAAAGAAATTATGAGGAAAATTGGGCAACTGAACAAGAATGAATATATACAAAAATAAAACTTGTGATGCTAGTGAAATACACACACACACACACACACAGCCTTAAATACTTATTCCAGAAAAAAATAGCTGCAGCAATGGCAGAATAACTTGCATTGGACTAACCGTCCCACTAATAAGAATCACAAATTCTGAACAAAATATAGGAACTATTTAAGGGGAATGGAAAGCAGCCAAAGGCAGGCAGAAAATGAGAAGTACCCCCTTGAAAGAAGAGGAGTGGCTCATGCCTGTAATCCCAGCACTTCGGGAGGCCAATATGGGAAGAACTGCTTGAGCCCAGGAATTCAAAACCAGCTTGGGCAACACAAAAAGATCCCATCTCTTCATTAAAAAACAAACAACAACAGAAAAAAGAAAACATTAGACAGGCACGGTGGCACATGCCTATAGTCTCAGCTACCCAGAAGGCTGAGGCAAGAGAACCACTTGAGCCTGGGGACGTCAAGGGCTGCAGGGTTATGATGGTGCCAGCCACTGCACTCCAGCCTGAGTGACAGAGCAGGACCCTGTCCCCCCACCCCCCAAAAAAAAAAAAAGAATTTTTTTTAGATAAAGAGGGCAAATACATTGAGGTTTAGGCAGGGCTACACAGCACCAGGCAGCCAGCCCTCAATCAGAAACCTGGGGATGCCCAGTTTCAGAAGTAAAACCACATAGTCCAGGGTCACCAGGGTGGAAAGAAAGGGAAAAAGATACCTAGAAAGGAGGGTTTCAGAACAAGGGAGCATTAAAGTGTGCACGAAAACCCTCCAAGGTTCTGGCCTCTAAATGACACAAGTGTAAGGCAGAGAAAGAGGGAGAGCTGCAAGGCAGAGGAATGAGGCACAGCTCTGCTGCAGACCATGTCCAGGGAGCCAGAGCTCAGGTATGAGTCAGGCAAAGCTGACGACCAGCTAGAATACACATACTTCTCTTCAACAGAGTCCAGAGCCTCCACAACCTACCTTCTGCCACCTCCACTACACATGCTATCAAATAAACACTGAACTAGCACTGCCGGCTAGGATGAGGAGAGTAAGCCACTTGCTTTGGGTGTAAATTTAAGGGAGTATCAACATGCCCAGTAGCCCATATTTTTTAACACTGTAATTCAATATTTTAAAAAATATATTTAAAAAGCCCTAATAAGCAAAACTTTAATGTTTTAGTTTTTTTTCCTACAGCTAAGGTCTCACTTTGTCACCCAGGCTGGAGTGCAGTGGCACAGTCATTGTTCGCTGCCACCTAGAATTCCTAGGCTCAAGCAATCCTCCTGCCTCAGCCTCCTGAGTAGCTGAGACTACAGGCACGTGCCACCATACCCAACTAATTTTTCAATTTTTTGTAGAGATGAGGTCTTGCCATCTTGCCAAGGCTGGTCTTGAATTCTTGGCCTCAGGCAATTTTCCCACGTCAGCCTCCCAAAGTGCTGGGATTACAGGCACAAGCCACTGTGCCCAGTCCAAAATTTTAAATAAAGATGGAACTGGTTAACAGTGCCATGCCAAGACATACTGGAGCCTAAGGCAAAAGGAAAAAATCATAACACTGACCAAGTTCATTGTTAAGGGACTAACTAAACATACTATGGTACATGTAACACATGCATGCCATAGAAAATTTCTATTATAGTTTTCTATTAAAATGTCTGGTTTCCCCACTACATTTTGTCAAAAGCAAGCTCCCAGCCTTGTCTTTATCATCTCACAAACTAGTATAGTAAGACTGGATGCAATAAGGACTCAAATTTTTTACTGAAAAGTGAATCAACTCTCAGTGATTAAGATCAAAATAAATAAAAGCCAAGGTCTTCCTTCTCTCCCATGTGACCATAGGCACTTTCTTTTTCTGTTGTTGTTTTTTTTGAGACGGGGTCTCGCTCTGTGGCCAAGTGAGACAGACAGGCTGGAGTGCAGTGGTGCAATCTCGGCTCCCTGCAACCTCCGCCTCCCGGGTTCCAGCAATTCTCCTGCCTCGGCCTCGTGAGTAGCTGGGACTACAGGCCTGTGCCACCACACCTGGCTAATTTTTGTACTTTTTTTTTTTTTTTAGTAGAGACAGGGTTTCACCATGTTGGCTAGGCTGGTCTCAAACTCCTGACCTCAGGTGACACGCCTGCCTTGGCTTCCCAAAGTACTGGGATTACAGGTGTGAGCCACCGTCCCTGGCTGACCATGGGCACTTTCAAAGTCCCTGGCAATGCTATGGAGCCAGAAAAGACAGAGCTATGCAAGCACCCTCCAGAGCAGGGTGCTCAGTTCTCAAAACAAGGTCCTCAGCATCCCAGCAGGCTACAAAATAAGGCACAATGAAAGTTCTTCCAAGTTTCACTGACAATTTTTACACGCATCCAAAAGCTACTCACTAGTAACCTGTTTAATGAGGTAGTAAGGGGTACTCAAATGTAGTGTTCATGAGGAAAATTTCGCACCTTAACTAGAATTTAGTGAGGTGTCGAATCCAGTGTTCCAAGAAGAGAAAACTTCCTGCTTCAGATCACAAACCCAGAGAGGCGGAATTCCTTCGAATTAAATATATTGCCCGTGGTTGCTTTCACACAGGCAGTAACAGCAGAACTGAGTCACTGCAACAGATATCATATGACCCCAAGAGCCTAAAATATTTTCTGTCTGACACTTTATGGAAAAAGTCTGCTGACCTCTGCCTTACAGCATGAAAATAAGATAAACCAATCTTCTGTATGTCTTAAAAAGCAAAGCTAGCATCTGGTAATAACTGTAATATAGGGCAACCTTCTGAAAAGATGGCCAGTTGAAATTCTTTGCTGACTGCCATTTAGATTTAAGGTGGCAAAAACAACTCCTAAGTTAGCAGAGGTCTTTACATTTTTATATTTGGTCAAAATCAGTTATCCTTAAGAAGCTAAAACGAAACACATACTTACAACAACCATGTCGCCACCTGAGACCTCACGTCACTGCCAAGATACATCTCACAGAAGACCAAAGACTTCTAGGTCACACTAGGTCACACAAGAGTTAGCAAAAAATAAACCCAAAAGATTCTGTTTCTTATGCAAGTGTTTTGTCTAATATAACATTTCTATTCCAACCAAAAATATCTGTAAATAGTGTATCAAGTTTCCAATTATCAAGTCTAAAGAGACTACCCATTCATTTTACTCTTCTAGTATTGAAATATTAAATGTCATTTCTTGGCCAGGTGCAGTGGCTCACGTCTGTAATCCCAGCACTCTGGGAGGCTGAGGCGGGCAGATCACTTGAGGTCAGGAGTTTGAGACCAGCCTGGCCAACATGGTGAAACCTCATCTCTACTAAAAGCACAAAAATTAGCTGGGCATGGTGGCACATTCCTGTAGTCCCAGCTACAGGAGGCTGAGGCAGGAGAATCACTTGAACTCGGGAGGCAGAGGTTGCAGTGAGCAAGATGGTACCACTGCACTGTAGCCTGGGCAATGAAGTGAGACTCAGTCTCAAAAAAAAAAAAAGGAAGGAATTTAGGAAGGAAGGAAAGAAAGAAAATGTTATTTCTCAAACTAGTGTACTAAGAGTTAGGCTTTTCCTTCCAATGACAAAAAAAAAAGTAGGAAAATTCTGCTTCCTACCGTAAACCTCAGCAAAAAGCCTGTTATAAATGGGGCTAATGGGCTCCAAAAGAGCAACTTCCCAGTCTCTGCAGTCTCAATCATCTCAGATCCATCTGACATTTAAAAGGACTGAAAAGATGGCTAAAATAAAAGTACTGGTGAACTCAAAACGCTACATAAGCAACACGAGTAACTCATCTTTGATAAAAAGCAAATTCTCTTTACCTAAATACACAAGGTCTCAGGGCTGAACAAGCTCAAGGTGTGAAAAGCAAGACAGCACTCCTCCACAGGCCAACACAACTGAGTCACTAAAGGTAAAAGTGACAACTTGACCACCTTATTCTTTATCTTGAGAGAAAATATAACTTGTAACCTACGAGTAACAGAATAAACACACCCAGTACTTCAAAACAAACTAGCAATAAAAATAAGTAAGAAAAAGGAGTATCTGTGAAGTTCACTGCCCAGAAACAAGCCAGTCAGTCATGGTAAACTGACCAAAATCTAAGAGCGCCAAATTAGCACCATAAAGTAATTCTACAGTACAGTAAGTAATAAAATTCCTACAAAAGACTGCATGTAATTTGAGAAAGCAACTGGCACAGCAATACTACATTTTTAGACCAAATTATTCTTGACAGAAACTTAAGAGGTCTACCAATTTTTTATTAGACAGAGTACAGTAACTAATGACCTAATAGACTTAGATTCTGTGCCTCTTTCCTCAGTCAAGTTAGAACCTAAAAACTTGTGGTCTATACCATGTCATCCTCAAATGTCTGTATGTTAATTCGTATATATTATGTTACAATGAAGACATACAAAAGGATATAAAGAATAATACAACACTCACCCCCCTGATTAAGAAAGAAACCTATAACCAGAGTTGAATTCCCTCTGTGAACGCCACCCAAAGGTGTGCTTCAGGGAGGGGTAACCACAGCTACGTCTGATATTTAAACTAGCCATGCACTGCTAATACTTTAGGTGCAGAATCATTTTTCTTTGTATGTCTGCATCAACAGCAGCATACTGCAGGCAACCTTCCACACCATGGCGAGATCCGTTTATGTTGATTTCTACAGTTCCAACCTATTTCCACTGATATATGCCAACTTTTTAATTAATCACAATTTATTTATCTATTCTCCAGCTTATAGACATTTAGGTAACTTCCTAGTTTGTGCTATTATAAACACCACTGCTATCACATTTTCTGTACAAGCATCCCGGTGTCCTATGGAAAACGTTCTCTGAAGTACACATGCAGACGGGGACTCTGTCCTCGGCATGTGCAGACGTAGCCTCCACAGACGCAGGCCAGCTGGCTCCACGTACCCTCCAGCAGCACATGGACAGGTGTAAGCTTCACTGTAGCTTCACGTCCAATCGGAAGCTTGTAATCATCAGACTGTGATCTTCTTCAATGAGAGGCACTGAAAAGGCATCTTATGGGTTATAATTTGCTTTCCACTGATTACTATGGAAAGCAAGAATCTTTCTCGTGTTTATGAAGCTGTTGCGTGTTTTATTCTGTAAATTTCCTGATTTTCTCTTTTGCCTATTTGTGTATTTGGTTATTTGCCTTTTCCTTATTGAAAAGGCCAAATAAGCAAATTACTTAGTTATACGAGCTTTTTTTAATGTACACAGAATGACCAAACTAGACAGGGTAAAACCCAAAAATGCCTTTCAGAAGAGCTGATGTTCACAGTACCATCTACCAATTTATAACTCAACAGAGACCAATTCAGTGGCGGGTAAGCACACTGTAGCTGAAAGCTGTACCACCTGGAAATAATACACATTAGTTCATAGGCCCCACATGACTTCCAGATATTGACTTTTGTTAATATCTGGAAATGATGAGGACTCTAAACTTAGGAATTTGAACGTTATCTAGATAGAGTTTGTCTTGAAAACATACTTCCTTCGTCAGAACAATTAATGGTAATGCAATGTCTTAAAATTATCTTACAAGATTCCTGATGATAACTTTCCTATCTAGAATTACTAAAGCTTTGACTGGAAACTGTTTAGAAACTCCATCATGTTTGAAGATTTCTTTTCAGCCAATACATACGTGAAAAAGGGACTGGGCCACCAAAATGCACAGTAACACTCTGTAGAACTTTTAATAACAAACAAGGGAGAACCACACCCAGAAAGTGGCGATTTGCTCTCACTCATCACGTAACATTTACTGAGCATATTTCTCTGTCCTGGACTCGAGGCTCTCCAGAAGTTTACAGGAAATGGGAGACAGACAAACAAAGCAACCAGTGAACAAAGTGTCGTACAAGCTTTACAGCTTCCTCTCTACACTTAGTTCTAAAAGGCTGCTGTTGTCTTAAGACATTTTGTGGAAACACTTCTGGAAGCATCTTTGAAAAATACAATCTGCACTGTGACTATTTCGGAAGAATTCTTTGGAAAACAGGAGCTTGTGGGTGGCTCTGCCCTACAGACGCAGCCACACATCTACTCCACAGAGAGGCAGGACAATACCATCACCCTGATTTGCCCACAAAGGTGAGCTGGTTTTCCTGCAGAGCTCACAGCTGCTTCTGAAGTCAACTGCACAAAGAACCCAGAAACTTCTCACAAGCCATATTCTCACTGATGACATCCTACTGGTGACACCTGGCGAAGATGCTGGGCGAGGATAAACCAATAGTAACTTCGAGAAACAGGAACCGTATAGAGCCCAAACTCCGAGAGGCATTTCTGTAACCCTCCACCCTGTGCCTGGATGAGACAACCTTGCTGAGCCACTGTTGTCCCACACATGCCAAATACTCCCCGGCCCCTGACAGTGAAATGTACTATGTCCGTTACCTTGGCTTGGTAAAAGTAGAGGTGGTCTCATCATAGACACTGCACCCCAACTGCAAATCCAGGGAGAGTGTCATCCTGAGAACCAAGTGACCATTTAGGAATGTGGGTAGCTCCCGCCCTGGAGGCCTCTCTCCTCACTCCAGGTGAAGAACCACCTTAAACTCTGGGCCTTCCGCCATCCCCTTCAATAACACCTCCAGCAGGTCCGACCTGAGGAGCCACTAGCAAAGATGTGAAAAGGCCTTTCATGGCCTACTCAACAAGGACTGGTAAAATCACAGGCAGTATGGGCACTGAGGAAAAAAAATAACCTGGCCTCCATAAGAAAGTACAAAAAAAGGCAGGGAAACTTTAAAGGCTGGAGAAATCCACAAATCCAATATAAAAAATAAGAATAATTGCAGTTGCCCAAGTGTTACCAAGTATCAAGGCGAATGGAAACACCAGGGTCACGTGGCAGCAGTGGAGAAACAGCCACAGAAAGGAGACTGGGCCCTCCACATGCAGCTCAGTGCCAGGACAGCACTCAGGGCCCCCCGCAATCCAAGGTCCGGGCACAGCACAAATCCTGCCCACATCAGGCCCTGGGAGCACAAGCCTGGGTGACCAGTGGCCGGAGGTGAAGGAAATGGACTGAGGTGGTGATGATGTGGGACGCTCCTGACATGTGTCATCCCATGGCTGAATGACGAAGGAGAAATACACAGAGAAGAAACAGACAGGACCCCACCGGGGACAAGCCACCAGCTGACTGCACTGAACCGCCCCAGCCTTGGTGACAGAGCTCACCCTGCACACAGTTCTGTCAAGTGGTCATTTCCAGCAGACAGCTGAGAGGTTGATGGGAATGGGGAAAATAACCCGTGGGGTATGGCTGTCAAGACCGAAAAGCTACGACCACTACAATAAACAGAATCCAGCCAGCCTGCTGGCAGCACCAACCACCTTGAGGGGTCTCCAAGGTCAGCTGGTGTGTCTGGCCACCACATGCTGGAAGTTCCTAGATTTGGAGAGTAACAAACATGGCCTTCATTAAAAAGGTAGATGAACTAGCAACAGCTTGAACCCATATGGCTGGGGAGGCTATGCCACTGAAAGAACTCACAGAGGCCGAGTCGCAACAATGTCCCAGGTACAACCCTATGAGTGTTTGCCACAAAAGAGATGGACATGTAGCCCAAGGGCAGAATCGAGTCTCATCCACCACTGACCTACAGGGCCCACAGGGATTTCAGGTAGAAGCAAAAGGAATACACCATGAGCCAGCTCTGCATTCTGGGAAAATGCAACATGTCATGATAAACCCAGGGTGGCTAGTGGTTTGAAAGGGCAGCCATGGCCTGGGAGACAAAAGGCTGAACAGGAGCCAGTGGAGCGGGAGTGCTAGAAATACTGGAGCAAGAGGTGACAGGCAACAGGGCACATCCCAGAGGAAGGCTCAATACAGAGGCAGGAAGATTACACACACACACCCCACAGCACACACTCCACACCACACCACACACACGAGTCACACACCCATCACACACACATCACACACACCACACCACACACACGTTACACACACCTGTCGCACACATCACACATACCACGCCACACACCAGTCACACACACCGGTCACACCACACACCACTCACATCACACACCACACACACAACACACCCACCACACACACACCACACAGTACGTGCACCTTACGTACACACCACACACACACACCACACCACACACACACCACCATAAACACACCACACATACCACACACACACATCATACGCCACACACCACACACACACCACACACAATCATACACCACACACACACCACCATAAACACACCACACATACCACACACACACACATCATACACCACACAATAAAACCACACACACACACACACACCACATACCACAGACCACACACACCACACACACACCAGCTGACTGCACTAACCGCCCCAGCCTTGGCTGACAGAGCCCACACGCACATCTCACACCACACACACCATACGCACACCACTCGCACACTGTGTACCACACCACACACACTGCACACACACCACACACCGTACACACATCACACACACCACTCTACACACACATCACACACGACACACACATCACACCACATACCACACACATCACACACGCCACACACACCACACACCATACACCACACATACTACACATCACACACCACACATCACACACACACCACACACACACACCACACACACATCACACACACCACACACACACACACACACACCACATACCACAGACCACACACACCACACACACACCAGCTGACTGCACTAACCGCCCCAGCCTTGGCTGACAGAGCCCACACCCACACCACACACCACACACACCACACACCCACATCACACACCACACACACATATCACACACCACAGATCACACACACACCACACACACCACACCCCACACACCATATACAACACACCAGCTGACTGCACCAACTGCCCCAGCCTTGACTGAGCCCACAAACACACATCACCCACCTAACACACACACCACACACCACACACACACCACACACACCCACATTCCCCACACACACCCCACGCACACTCCAACACACATACACCCCCACATATGCAGCCCACACACCCCCACACGCCACACACACACACACACCACACACGCCCACACATATCCCCCCCCACACCTTCCACACACACACATACCCCATACCCTCTACATATACATACACACCACAAACATCCCCCAACATACACATACCACACCCACATCTCCCCCTACACACAAAATACACACATCCCAATCCCCCATAGTCCCACATATACAGACACACCACAGTCACACACATCACATGACACCCACCTCCCCGACCATATATACACACACACCACACACATTCCCTCACACTCACACCATAAACATGCCCCAAACACATACACACAATACACACCAGACACCCCAAAAAACACCCACATACACATACACCACACACAAAATACATCCCAACCCCCCAACCCCCCCCCACATACACACACCCACACCCACACCATACACACACACATCCAGGCCATATGTGCCTCTGACATGTAAAAGGAAAAAGCAAAAGTGAGTGGAATAAACAAGGGAGGGCCAAGCTGAGGTGGCCAAACTCACACCCTTGACTCTGTATGGCAGGAAGTACAGCCGCCTGCTGGGACACCCACCTGCAGAGGAAGAGCAGAGCAGGGAGGCCGTGAGGGTCACACCCGAGGTCTGCCTCCACCACTGTGGAAATGAGTGGGAGATAAGTAAGGACATAGAGGAGGATCCCAGGGTGCTGGAAACCAGGAGAAATGACGAGAGTCCGTGCACACAGGAAAGCTTCTTCCCAAACCTCACTAAGCAGCCCCAGCTGTAGGAACAGAGAAGGAGGATGGCTGGGCTGGTCCAAGGTTGAAAGCATCAGGAAATGTGAGTGATGGACACTGGGGCTGGGTGAGCTAGTGGGAGGGGAGGCCATGGAGGCAATGGTGTCAGCAGGAGGAAGGAGGAGGAGCAGGAGATCTTGCAGTTTAGAGGGAACAATGGTAGGAAAAGGAGGCAAGGAGGAAAGGAGGTACTGCCTGAGTGCTACAGCAGTGTTTACCAGACAGTCCACCTGATGACCATGTGCAGGGTCTGGCCCAAGGCAGACTACTGCCACAGTGAAGGGCACAGCAAATCTTGGGAGCTGAGAAAGGCATGTGACCTTGAAATTAGATTGTTGAATGAATCACCCCTAAACATGTTCAAGTCATTCAAGATAGCGGGAAATGGGGAGGGGGACACCAACAAGCCAGTACTCGGTGAACAAGAGAAATACCTGGGTGGTCAGAAAAGTGCAGTGATGAGAAAGGCTGGATGTGAAGAGAGCCAACTGGTTGCTTGAATTTTCAAGGAGGAAAAATTTTTGTATGAGATTGGAAGAGAAAGAGCCTTCTAAAGAGCATTCTGGGACATTTCATTAAAAATAAAAATGGGCAGCTAGAAGAAACACATCCCCTAAGAACTGGAATAAGACAGAGATATCCACTCTTACCGCACCTATTCAACACAGAACTGAAGGCCGGGTGTGGTGGCTCGCACTCGTAGTCCCAGCACTTTTGGAAGAGCCAAGGAAGGCAGATCACTTGAGCTCAGGAGTTCGAGACCAGCCTGCACAACATGGTGAAACCCTGTCTCTACAAAAAAATACAGAAATTAGTCAGGTGTGATGGCACACACCTGTAGTCCCAGCTACTCAGGATGCTCAAGCAGGAGAATCGCTTGAGATCAGGAGGTCGAGGCTGCAGTGAGTCGTGGTCATGCCACTGCACCACAGCCTGGGTAAAAGAGTGAGATCCTGTCTCAAAAAAAAAAAAAAAAAAAGGTTCAAGCCGAGAGCCAAATCAAGAATACAATCCTATTTACAGCAGCCACACACACACACACAAAAAAAAAACCTAGGAATACATCTAACCAAGGAGATGAAAGATCTCTTCAAGAAGAACTACGAAACACTGCTGAAAGAAGTATCATAGATGGCACAACTGGAAAAACATTCCATGTTCATGGACTGGAAGAATCAATATCATGAAAATGTCCATACTGCCCAAAGCAATCTACAGATTCAATGCTATTGCTATTAAATTGCCAACACCATTTTTCATAGAATTAGAATAAACTCTTCTAAAATTCTTATAGAACCAAAAAAGAGCCCAAATAGCCAAAGCAACCCTAAGAAATAAGAACAAAGCCAGAGCCATCACATTGCCCATCTTCAAACTATACTACCAGGCTATACTAACTAAAACAGCATGACATTGGTACAAAAATAAACACATAGACCAATGAAACACAATACAGAACCCAGAAATTAAAGCTGCACACCTACAGCCAATTGATCTTTGACAAAATTGACAAAAATAAGCAATGAGGAAAGGACTCCCTGTTCAATAAATGGTGCTGGGAAAAATGGCTAACCATATGCATACAAATGAAACTGGACCCCTACCTCTAACCACAGATAAAAATTAACTCAAGATGGACTAAGGACTTAAATGTAAGACCTCAAACTATAAAAGTCCTAGAACAAAATCTAGGAAATAGTCTTCTGGACATTGGGCTAGGCAAAGAATTTGACTAAGTCCTCAAAAGCAATTGCAACAAAACCAAAAATTGACAGTTGGGACC
Organism: Rhinopithecus bieti; assembly: GCF_001698545.2. Lineage (NCBI taxonomy): Eukaryota > Metazoa > Chordata > Mammalia > Primates > Cercopithecidae > Rhinopithecus > Rhinopithecus bieti. The sequence continues at coordinate 2,572,050 of NW_016809139.1, read as the reverse complement.
TAATTAAACTAAAGAACTTCTCCATAGCAAAAGAAACTATCAGCAGAGTAAACAGACAACCTACAGAATGGGAGAAAATATTCACAAACTATGGATCCAACAAAAGTCTAATATCCAGAATCTATAGGGAAGTTAAGTTAAACAAATCAACAAGAAAAAAACACATAACCTCATTAAAAAGCGGGAACAGAGCAAGAACAGACACTTCTTTTTTTTTTTTTTTTTTGGAGACGGAGTCTCGCTCTGTCGCCCGGGCTGGAGTGCAGTGGCCAGATCTCAGCTCACTGCAAGCGCCGCCTCGGGTTCACGCCATTCTCCTGCCTCAGCCTCCCAAGTAGCTGGGACTACAGGCGCTGCCACCTCGCTAGTTTTTTGTATTTTTTAGTAGAGACGGGGTTTCACCGTGTTCGCCAGGATGGTCTCGATCTCCTGACCTTGTGATCCGCCCGTCTCGGCCTCCCAAAGTGCTGGCATTACAGGCTTGAGCCACCGCGCCCGGCCAAGAACAGACACTTCTTAGAAGAAGACATATAAGCAGCCAACAAAACAAGAAAAAAATGCCCAACATCACTAGTCATCAGGGAAATGCAAACCAAAACCACAATGAGATACCATCTCACAACAGTCAGAATGGCTCTTATTAGAAAGTCAAAAAACAACATGTTGGCAAAACTATGGAAAAAAAGGAACTCTTATACACTGTGGGTGGGAATGTAAATTAATTCAGCACCTATGGAAAGCAGTTTGGAGATTTCTCAAAGAACTAAAAATAGACCTAGCATTCAACCCAGCAATCCCATTACTTGGTAAATAGCCAAAGGAAAATAAAATTGTTCCACCAAAAAGACACCTGCCCTTATATGTTTATCACAACACTGCTCACAATAGCAAAGATAAGTGGTGATTCATGCCTGAAACCCCAGCACTTTGGGAGGCTGGGGTGAAAGGATCACTTGAGTCCAGGAGTTCAAGACTAGCCTGGACAAGAAAGTGAGACTGCTATCGCTACCAAAAAAAAAAAAAAAAAAATTTAAATTGGCCAGGTGTTATGTCACATGCCTGTAATCCCAGGTACCCAGGTACTTGGGAGGCTGAGGCAGAAGGACTGCTTGAGCCCAGGAGTTTCAGACTGCAGTGAGATAAGACAGCACCACTGCATTCCAGTGTGGATGGAACAGCCAGACCCTGTCTCAAAAAACAAAACTAAACAAAACAAAAATAGCAAAGGCATAGAATCAACCGAGGTGTCCATCAACAGTGGATTGGATAAAGAAAATGTGGTACATACAAGTCATGGAATACTATGCAGGCAGAAAAAAAAGAACAACACCATGTCCTTTGCAGCAACATTTATTCTAAATGAACTAATCCAGAAGTAGAAAACCAAATACTGCATGTTCTCACTTGCAAGTGGGAGTTAAACCCTTGGTATACATGGACATAAAGATGGGAACAAGAGACACTGAAGACTCCAAAAGGAGAGAAGGAGGGAGAGGAACCAGGACTGAAAAACCTATTGGACACTATGTTTACTATCTGAGTGACAGACTCAATAGAAGCCCAAGCCTCAGCGTCACGGGATATACTCTTGTAACAAACCTGCACATGTACCCCCTGAATTTAAAATTTAAATTTAAATTTTTTTTAAAAATGAGCAACTAGGAAAAAAATAACCCCTATCTCTGGGTCTAAGGTACTAACTGCTGAGAATTAGTGACCTTCGATCACAAAAGTGGCAGTGAAAGTGTAGTTCTCCAGAGAGAGGCAAGCTATACCGAAGGCAGGGGGAGGCCAGGAAGAAAAGAGGCTGATTTATAGCAGGAGAAAGGAAGTCCTGGGGCTCCAGAGGACTCAAGGGTGGGCGTTAGTGAAGCAGGGGAGGTGAAAAGAGGAGAGAACAGTGCCTTGGAAATGAGAGTGAGAGGGAACAAGCCATGAGCATGTTGGAAGGCAGCCAAAGATCCCAGCGGGAAGGTCTCTCTCAGGCTGGTGCATGCTGAGATCCCGAGTCAGGATAGAGGCTAAACACGCGGCTTTGCTCAGTGGCCAAACGGAAGACTGCCAAGAAAGTCAGTGAATGGCTCAGAAGGCAATTCTCCCCATTTCCCACTGAAATCAGCAAGAGCTCACCAGGACCCAAAGGCACAAAGCTCCAGGGACTGGAACCAGAGAGGCTAGAAGTGACCCAGCCCTCACACACAGCTTCACCTTGGAAGCTGAAGGGGGACTTTAGCTGGCCCATAAATATGGACCTTGTACAGACCACAGAAACAAAAGAGGCAATGGACTAGTATCCAGAACACACAACTACAGCACATCACTAAGAAAAATGCAGCCCAACAGGAAAGTGGGCACAAGACACAGACGGGCGACTCAAAGGAAAAACTGGAATGGTACAAACACGTGAAGAGTCTCAACCTCACTGGCAATCTAAATCTGAAGGAAGGGAGAGAAGGACAAAGACACACAGATGATAGGCAGATGATAAAAATACTCTTTAAGGCCAGGTGCAGTGGCTCATGCCGTAATCCCAACACTCTGGGAGGCCGAGGTAGGTGGATCACTTGAGCTTAGGAGTTTGAGACCAGCCTGGGCAACAAGGTGAGACCCTGTCTCTACAAAAAATACAAAAAAAAAGGCAAGGCACGGTGGTTCACGCCTGTAATCCCAGCACTTTGGGAGGCCGAGGCGGGCGGATCACGAGGTCAGGAGACCAAGACCATCCTGGCTAACATAACGAAACCCCATCTCTACTAAAAATACAAAAAATTAGCCGGGCATGGTGGCGGGCGCCTGTAGTCCCAGCTACTCTGGAGGCTGAGGCAGGAGAATGGCGGGAACCCAGGAGGCGGAGCTTGCAGTGAGCCGAGATCATGCCACTGCACTCCAGCCTGGGCCACAGAGCGAGACTGCATCTCAAAAAAAAAAAAAAAAAAAAAATTAGCTGGGCATGGTGGCATGATGAGTAGCTGGGACCCCAGTTACTCAGGAGGCTCAGATAGGAGGATCACTTGAGCCCCAGAGGTCGGGGCTACAGTGAGCCATGATTGCACCACTGCACTCCAACCTGGGTGACACAGCAAGACCCGGTCTCTCACCTTCTTCCCCCCCGCACCTCTCTCTCTCTCTCCATATATATATATATATATATATATATATATATATATTTTTTTTTTTTTTTTTTTTTTTTTTTTTTTCTTTAGAGGAATATAATAAACAGTGAAGTGCTGACAAGGACGTGGGAAACACAAATAGTGGCATGGTGCAGGTAGAAATGTACACTATGGTGACCAATTTGGCAGTATCTTATCAAACTGAAAATGTCCACGTCCTACTTCTCAAATCTTTCTTCTGGGAAAACTCCTAGAGGAACTCTCAGACAGGTTAGCAAATACTTTATCAAGGATGTTCACTACAGCATTATATTTGTCAAGTAAAACCTTCAAGTCAGGGAAGGATAATCCAAATATTACATCTCCTTTGATGCAAGGTACTTAAAAGGAATGAACTAGATAGATCCACAAGCACTTTGTAAAATTATACCCCCAAACAAAACCCTCCATGCCAGCCTGGGCAACATGGAGAGACCCAGTCTCTACAAAAAATTTTTTTTTAATTTGGCCAGGCACGGTGGCTCACGCCTATAATCCCAGCATTTTGGGAGGCCAAGGCAGGTGGATCGCAAGGTCAGGAGATCAAGATCATCCTGCCTAACACAGTGAAACCCCATCTCTACTAAAAAAATAAAAATAAATAAAAAATTAGCCAGGTGTGGTGGCGGACGCCTGTAGTCCCACCTACTTGGGAGGCTGAGGCAGGAGAACAGCGTGAACCCGGAAGGCGGAGCTTGCAGTGAGCCGAGATGGCACCACTGCACTCCAGCCTAGGTGACAGAGCGAGACTCCATCTCAAAAAAAAAAATTTTTTTTTTAATTTAACAATTAGCCAGGCATAGTGGCATGCACCAATGGTCCCAGCTACTCAGGAGGTTGAGCTAGGAGGATAACTTAAGCCTAAGAGGTCAAGGCTGCAGTCAGCCATGTTCACACCACTATGCTCCAGCCTGGGTTACAAAGCAAGACTCTGTCTAAAAAAAAAAAAAAAAAAAAAAAAAAAAAAAAAAAAAAAAAAAAAAAAAAAAAAAATTGCATATATGTATATATGTATTATTTATGTATATATATTTGTTAGTACAAAATATTAAAATGGACTAGAAAGCCTGATTCTGGATAAGATGGCCTGAACACACCCTCCATTCTCGCTTCCACTGAACGCAGCTATAAATTCCAAAGAGAATACATGAAGCAGCTATTTGAGGACTCTGAAAAGTAAACAGTAGCAGGCAGATAGGGGAAGATGATGAAAATTTTAAGAACCACTAAACCAGCAGTGAGTTTACCACTTTTTCCTCTAGTGTCCTTGGCCTGGACTCAAGGGAGCTGCAAACCCAGAAGTAGCCCTGAGCCACACAGAGAGCACCAGAAGAAGGGCTCTAGTGAGGCTCAAGGAGTGGGAAAAGAGTCTCCTGCCAGCAACCAAGCATGGTGGCAGTGAGGGCATCCCCCAGGTAACTCAAACGCTGTGAGAAAGGCATTCTTTCCTTACACTTGAAAGCTCTAAGAGCTTCTCAACTCTTGCTGCAGGGCGGGATGAAGGCACAGTTGCAGGCGCTTAGACGCAGCAGGGTATATGAAGCCACAGCATTGCAGGTGGGGACTGAAAAAGGCAGTCCCAGACAACGAAAACGTACCCGAGAGTTAACAGCTCCGAAAAGTGACCCCACAAAGTTGTTTATAAATTCCTGGCCTCATCCCAAGTGGTGCCTGTGTGGATCTGATCATAAACAGCATCTGAAAGACGCTTCACTGAAAATCCAGACCACCCAAGTCTCAGACTGGCCACTGGGCGGCACTCACAAGGGGCAGTTCCAATAGCACTGGAAAGACTCTTTGAAAACAGAACACACTCAAAGCAAACAGAGAAAAGGCTGGCTGGAATCTGACCCGAAGGGGTTGACTGCCTGTGAAAATATAAACACCAGCATTTCCCAAGGATTTAAACAAGATGTCCAGGATAAATCCAAATTACTTGGCATATGAAGAAACAGGAAAATCTAAACTGACACGGGAAAAAACAACCAAGAGACACCGAGGCCAGGATGACACAGATGTTGGAAGCACCTGGCACAGACTTGACAGAAGCTCTTACTTTTAAAAAGTGCTCCACAGCAGGGCATTGTGGCACATGCCTGTAGTCCCAGCTACTCAGGAGGCTGAGGTGGAAGGATTACTTGAACGCCTAGGAGTTCGAGGCCAGCCTGGGCAATGTATGCAGAGACTCGGTCTCTTTAAAAAAAAAAAATTAAAACATAAAGATGCTCTAAGAAGTCAAAGGCAACACTCAGAACGAACGGTGTGAGTGACAGAATCTTACACTGCCCCACTCCCCAAGATTTCCTGCCCTAATCTCTGGGACTATAAATTATCACACGCTGATGATGTCATTGCCTGGAAAGGCGGATTCTGTAGATGCAATTAAGGTACACTGACTCAAGTGTTATCAAAAGGAGTTTATCCAGGTATGCCTAATCTAAACACACAAATCTATAAGAAGCAGGGTTTTTGCCTTCTTGAAGTAAATTTTTTAACAAAAGAATAAAAGCAGAGAGAGTTTCATCTTGCTGGCAGACGAAGAGGAAGTCTCGGAGACTGGAAACGTGGGAAGGATTCAAAGAGCGACTGTGGCGTGAAGACGGGGCCCCTGTGAGAAGCAACGCAAGCTGTCTCAGCCGCTGACCCACAGCTGAGCAGCCAGCCGGGAAACAGGGAACTTGGTCCTAGAAACCAAGACACTGGACTCTGCCAGCAACTTCAAAGTGCCCAGAAGCAGATTCCTCCCCCAGAGTCTCTGAAAAGATCCCGCCCTGGAAAACACCTCACTTTTGACCTATGCAGAGAACCTCTCAAACCCACTCAGACTTCTGACTTACCAAACTATGAAATAATAAATGGTGGTGTTTTAGCCACCAAGTTGGTGATCATTTGTTACATAAAAAATAGAAAACAAATACAGATTGTGGTACCTGGAAGTGGGGTGCTACCACGACAAATACCTATTTAAATTCATTTTGACATAACCACGAAGTATCATGCGATAGGCTTTGGGACTCACTGATTGCTCTAAGGCAAGAACATTCCTTCCTTAAATTTATTTTCTAAAATGCTATGTAAGAGATAGTATATCCCTTAACTTCTCCAGTCAATTTATTTCTCCGAGTATTTAGAACTACCACCAAAATTAACTGTGTTTACTTGAAGAGAGGCCCAATCAGCATAGTCTGATTAATATGTACATAGAGTTAACTTGTTAACATTATCCACCATACACTTTGAGTTTGGTACACTGTCCTGGCTTCAAGTCTCCCAGAAGCTGCAATATGGTGTCCAAGAGCACCCGGCTTGAATTCACCAAGAATTCACGACCACATGCTATGGCAGCAACATCTGCAACAGAAAATGAAACAAAGCATCAAGATCATGTGACTTCAGAACCTAGACGATTGTGTGCACAACAGAGTATTTGTTGCTGTTTCTCTTCCAAAAGACCTAATGAAAACACAGCTGACAACGAGACATATAAAAATGAAACTGCTAGGCATGGTGGTTCACACCTGTAATCCCAACGTTTTGAGAGACTGAGGTGGGAGGATTGCTTGAGTCCACAAGTTCAAGACCAGCCTGGGCAACATAGCAAGACCCTATCTCTACAAAAAATTTAAAAATTAGCTGGGCATGGTGTGTGCACCTGTAGTCCTAGTTATTCAGGAGGTGGAGGCAGAAGGATTGCTTGAGCCCAGGAGGTAGAGGCTGCAGTGAGCCATGATCATACCACTGCACTCCAGCCTGGGTGACAGAGCAAAGTTCTGTCTCAAAAAAAAAAAAAAAAAAAAAAAAAGTATTATAACAAAAGTGACAGCCCAGAAAGAATCACTGACAACCACAAGAGTTACTGAAATATTAAGTAATGTGCACTGTAATTAGCAAGCACCTAAAGAGTGAAACAGAGCCCTGGAATCTAACCATGTCTGCAGTCACTATGCTCCTGAGTGCTGCATTAATCAGCTGTGGGCAGGCAGAGTCCAAACATAAGGTGGGGGCTGATTGTCTTATCTAGGACTGAGGATGTGAAAATTCACTTTTAATAAGATCCATAATCTGAAAACCCAAAATCCAAAATGCTCCACAATCTAAAAATTTTTGAGCACTGACAAAGATGCACAAAGGTCATGCTCACAGAGCATTGCAGATTTCAGATTTTTGAATTAGAGTGTTGAACCAGCAGGTATAATGTAAGTATTCCAAAATCCAAAACACTTCTGGTCCCAGGCATTTCAGATAAAGAATATTCAATCTATATTTGCTAATAACTTTTAGCCATGATACAAAACTGAAATTATATGTAGTCAAAAAAGAGTATGAAAATTGATTTTGAAGAAAACTTATTTTCTCAATTTTATGTCCCATTGTGGATAAGCAAGTATCCCATTTCCTCATGCCTGAGACCCTGCAAATTGGCCTGAAGACCAGATCAAGTGATTACACTGCTCCCAATGGGCAGTGCTACAGATATCTCCAGATGTTGGAGAGCAGCAAACTGTCCCTGCCAAGCCTGACCAAACTGTAGACCCATGAGCAAAATAAATGTTAAGACTTTATATTTTGAGGAGGTTTGTTACTCAGCAACAGAAAACAAAAACATTACTAATACATCGCTGAAGAA
>NW_016809139.1:2545356-2561232 GCF_001698545.2 Rhinopithecus bieti | reverse complement strand
TTTGTTTTTTGTTTTTTGTTTTTGTTGAGACGGAGTCTCGCTCTGTCGCCCAGGCTGGAGTGCAGTGGCCAGATCTCAGCTCACTGCAAGCTCCGCCTCCCGGGTTTACGCCATTCTCCTGCCTCAGCCTCCCGAGTAGCTGGGACTACAGGCGCCCGCCACCTTGCCCGGCTAGTTTTTTGTAGTTTTTAGTAGAGACGGGGTTTCACCGTGTTAGCCAGGATGGTCTCGATCTCCTGACCTCGTGATCCGCCCGTCTCGGCCTCCCAGAGTGCTGGGATTACAGGCTTGAGCCACCGCGCCTGGCCCCAAAACAGTAGTTTTAAGGAAATTCGGTGGTTTCCAAGACAACATAGAAAAGTAATTCAGAAATTTGTCAGAGAAATTTAATAAAGAGGTTGAACTTAAAACAATCAAACTGCTGGGCACAGTGGCTCATGCCTGTAATCCCAACACTGTGGGAGGCTGAGGTAGGGGCCTTGGGGCCAGGAGTTTAAGAACAGCCTCAGCAACATAGCAAGATTCCATCTCCACAAAAAACATAAAAAATTAACCAAGCACTGTGGTGATCACCTGTAGTCTTACCTACTCAGGAGATTGAGGTGGAAGCATTGCTTGAGCCCAGGAGATCAAGGTTGCACTGCACTCCAGCCTGGGTGACAGAGCAAGATCCCATCTCTAAAAAATCATCATCATCATCATCTTCATCATCATCATCATCATCATAACAGAAATCCTGGAACTGAGAAATACATGTGCTGAACTGAAAAATGTATTTGAGGCTCTCAACAGTGGAATGGATCAAGCAGAGAATCACTGAGCTCAGAAACAGGCTATCTGAAAACACAGAGAGAAGAAAAAAACCAAAGGAGTGAAGGTCACCTACAAGATATAGAAAATTACCTCAAAAGACCATAAGAATTATGGTGCTCAACAAGGCGATGAGCAACAGTAAGGAGTAGAAAGCTTATTCAAAGAAATAACAGAAAACTTTCCAAAACTTAAGATATAAATATCCAGCTACAGGAAGACCACAGAACACCAGAAGTCAACTTAAATAAGTATACCCAAAGGTACATAGTAATCAAACTCTCAACATTCAGAAATAAAGAAAGAAACTTAAAAACAGCAAAAGAAAAGAAGCAAGTAACAAAGGAACTCCAATTCATCTGGCGACTTCTCAACAGAAACTATACAGACCAGGCCAGGCACAGCGGCTCAGGCCTGTAATCCCAGCACTTTGGGAGGCCAAGGCAGGCAGATCACTTGGTTAGGAGTCTGAGACCAGTCTGGCCAACATGGTGAAACCCCGTCTCCACTAAAAATACAAAAATTAGCCAGCCATGGTGGCACATGCCTGTGGTCTCAGCTAGTCAGGAGGCTGAGGCAGGAGAATCAATTGAACCTGGGAGCCGGGGGCTGCAGCGAGCTAAGATTGTGCCACTGCACTCCAGCCTGGGCAAGAGAGCAAGATTCTGTCTCAAAAAAAAAAAGAAGAAGAAGAAGAAGAAAGAAGAAGAAAGCATATAGGCCAGGAAGGAGTGGGATGGTATTTTCAAGGTTCTGAAAGAAAGAAACTACCATGTAAGAACACCATATCCAGCAGAGCCAGCCTTCAAATATGAAGGAGCAGTAAAGTCTTTCCCAAACGAACACTGAGAGAATTTACCACCAACCAGACCTACCTCAGAAGAAATGCTAAAGGAAGTTCCTCAGTCTGAAAGAAAAACACACTAACATGCAGAAAGAAAAAAAAAATGAGGGTATAAAACCCACTGGAAAAAGAAATACTTACATAAACATATAAAATAAATATAAAGCACACTGGTACACAGACAACCCCAGAATACGCTAATACTGTACTCATGCGGTGCGATCCAAGCGAAACTCTAGCATGAAGCCTAGAAACAGAAACAATCAGAGCTACAGCAACCTGTTAAAAGACGGGTAATATAAGGCCGGGCGCGGTGGCTCACGCCTGTAATCCCAGCACTTTGGGAGGCCGAGACGGGCGGATCACGAGGTCAGGAGATCGAGACCATCCTGGCTAACACGGTGAAACCCCGTCTCTACTAAAAAATACAAAAAACTAGCCGGGCGAGGTGGCGGGCGCCTGTAGTCCCAGCTACTCGGGAGGCTGAGACAGGAGAATGGCGGGAACCCGGGAGGCGGAGCTTGCAGTGAGCTGAGATCCGGCCACTGCACTCCCGCCTGGGCAGCAGAGCCAGACCCCGTCTCAAAAAAAAAAAAAAAAGTACAGAGTCAATACCAGGCTGGTGATGCAGTCATCTGGGTCAAGGTTCCAGAGTGGTCTTCCTTCTTATAGTGCCTCAAATTATATTTGTTTGCTACCTGTTGCCTAGAGTCTTAAAAGTTTCTGTTCAGCTATTGTCCTGACAGATGATTCAATGGATGATTCCAAAAAAAAGAGGAAAAAATCATGTTCATCAGTGCTCAAGTTGTAAATCAACTCTCTCCAAACCAACCTCACCTTTCAGGAGGTTCAACCACAATGGGGAAACCAGGACCACACTAATGATCTCTCCTAGAGTTCAAGGTACACGAGAAACAAATGGGTGCTCAAAGAACCAAAAACAGCAACAAGGACTCCTGCACACCTAGAAAAAGATGGGCTGTTCGGAAGACATGGGGAAAGGCAGCCACCAGCACATAAAACGGTACAGTCACTGTGGAAACCTGTCTAGCAGTTCCTCAAAAAGCTAAACAGAGTTACCACACCCTGCTATTCCGACCCCAAGGTAGATACCAAGAACTGAAACATACATCCACACATAAACTTCTACACGAATGCTCATATCAGCATTATCCACAACAGCCAAAAGGTGGAAACAACCCAAATGCCCGTTCATTGACCCTTCACTGCTGACTTAGACTCTGACACCAGAAGACCAGTAAGTTGAAGCTCAAAACTGGCACCTTCTTCTTCCACAGGCAGAGTCACACAATTCTAGGACTGGGATACCATAATTGTCATCGAGTGTCACACTCTTCTCAGAAGACAAAAACCGACGGTCATATATTCAAGAATACAGGGTTAGTCAGTGGCAGAAGCAGCAGTGGACACAGGGCCTCAAGCCCCACCTGGCCTTTTCTGCACACCACATGCCTCCATGTGTTGGTGTGAGTGTGTGGAGGAGGAAGGACTGGCAGACCAAGAACAGCCATGGTCACTGACACAAAGGTGCTCTGCTGGTAACTTTGGAACTAGGAAGGTCCCTGGAAGACTAAGCTGGATCCAGTCCTGCCCCCAAAGTATCAATCATCAAAAAGTAATTTTGATGCTGCAGTTATTATCTAATATTATTTGAATACATAAACCACAGACAAGGAATACAGTCATGATTTTCAAATCACTGAAAAACAGAAAAACCATTTAGAAAAGTTTTCACTAGCAAGTTAAGCAGTTAATCTTCACAGGACTGTGAAGATTTCCATCTCTTTCATGCTCTTCATTTGCCTTCTTATCCAAGTTACTGGAAACAATCACATTGCTGTCAATGTGCTATCGTTCATCACGGTTCAGTAGAAGATTCACAATATGTAAAGTAATTAGAGCAGATGTTACTATTCCACCCTGCAGATGTCCAGAGAACTGACATCCTAGGAAGCAAATCTGCTGGGCCAAACCTCCTCCGCACTACACTAACCTGTCACCAAACAACAGTGACTACAGTTGGGTGGAAATTTAACAATTTCAATGTTTACATAAATTCCTGATCTCCAGCTTCAGCTTAGGACACAGAAAACTGGTGACAGCTACCCCATTCTTTCCGGGGGCAGAGGGAGAGATAATTTACCAAAATCACAGGTTTTCTTGAATACACTAGAGAGCTAAGGCTGGACACCAGCCAACCAATCTGAAAAATGAGGAAAGGCAGCAGCCTCCAAGCAGATACATGAAGCAAGCACTTGCTCACCTGGGGCATATGCTGGACACCATACAAGGTAGAAAAAAAAAATCCAGGTAAAATACTGAACAAATCACAAAATCAGTGGTTGCCTTGGGCTGGTGATGAGTGGAGAACTGGACTACAGAAGGATGGGGTGCAGGCAGTCTGGGGGAAGGAATAGGAGTTCCACAACCTAATTGTGGTAGGTAAATGACTGTACACTTTCGTAGAAATTTATAGAACTGCAAAAAGGTTTAAAAAAAAAAAACAACTAAAGAATGAATTCACTGTATGTAAAATTTTAAAAAGAACATTTGTTTTAGAAGGAAAAGAATCCATTTGACAGCTAACCCATGGTCTCTATTACCTATCCCCACAGAATAGTCTTGGTATTTGAGACTCATAAGCCCCCAAGGACTCTGCAAATCAGCACTTTAATAAAACATTCTTCCCAGTCAAATTCATTAACGTGCAAATACAAGTGCCCACTATCCAACTCTTCCTAAGAGTTCCTATGTAAACCACCACAAGCACAGGAAAACCAAGCCACGCTGAGCTTGATTGCTGGCCAACAGAGCAGCTTCACTCTCAGCCCATGGCCTCACCAGCACGCCAGCCAGCAATTCAGGCAACTCAAATCCACAACCAGCAAAACGACAAGTCGCATAGGTCATAAGTCTTTGGGGTCACTTGCAAAGAGAAGAAAACGCAAATCATTAAATTTGCAAATGCCTTCTGTTAAAAGACAACCTTCAAACAATTTTTTTACAGGGAGGGCAATGCAAGCCTGCTACAACTGTAGGTGCCAAGATGAACGTGCAGAATGCTGCCCTGCACTGGAGTAAGAGCCAGAAAACATCACAATCTCAGCATCCACCCCGCAAGAACTATCATCAAGTTTTATGGGATTAAGAAACAAATGTCTACACAGGACCTGCCCCATTAGGATTTCAATAAAAGAAGGATAATACCATAAGGAAAATAAAATTTTCTCTCTCTTTAACAGCAGAGAATTTTCTTAAGAACAGCATGGGAAAATAATAATAAAGCAGAGATTAAAGATCAATGTGAAAAAAAACAGTCTGAAATTAAGTAATTCAAACTTAAAGCTGGTGGGACTTTAAATTATCTCAACCCTTGTGAGGAATGTAGCTGTGCGGCTGCAAATTCTGTCTTTTTCTTTCCTGTAAATAATTAAGACCACACTGCTGGAGATAAGACTTCCTCAGATAACCCTCCTTGGAACGTAGCAATCTGTAAACAGTCAAATCACTGTGGCACACACACTAGTCTTGTATGGAAAATGTTCTAATCCTGCTGGAACTTCTCTGTCTCTGCCTCTATCAGTGAAATCTTCACCTTGGAACCCTGACCCCATTGGTTTGAAGTTGGTGGTTCTGAGTGGCCATGTCAAGCTCTGTGCACAAATAAACTCTGTACTTAGTCTTATTTTCTGAATCGCATTATTTAAGGCTAAGTCACAGCAATGTATTGAACCATTTCACTGACTTCAGAACAAAGAGTCTCAATACTCACTAGTACATTCCACCTTTCTATACCAATTTTTTTTTTTTTTTTTTTTTTTTTTTGAGACTTAGTTGTGCTCTGTCACCCAGGCTGGAGTGCAGTGGCGCGATCTCAGCTCACTACAACCTCCACCTCCCACGTTCAAGCGATTCTCCTGCCTCGGCCTCCCGGGTAGCTCAGATTACAGGTGCCCACCACCACGCCTGGCTAATGTTTTTGTATTTTTAGTAGAGACGGTGTTTCCCCATGTTGGCCAGGCTGGTCCCGAACTCCTCCTGACTTCAAGTGATCCACTCACCTCAAGCCTCCCAAAATGCTGGGATTACAGGCATGAGCCACCATGCCTGGCCTCTATACTAAGAAATTATTTAGTCCCTGGACTTTATCCCTTACGACAGTTCGGATACGGAATTTTATCATAACTCTCAGGGAAAGGTTTACTTTATTATCTTTTAGGAGAATTTTACTGAAGAAGCAATTTAGGTTTTTGGGATTATATAATTATACTAAAACAATAGCACAGAGCTCAGTTTCAGCTTAGTTTACGGCTTTTACTTTAGCTAGCTAGACAGTAAAATTATGATTCTGAATAAAAGCAGCTAAACTTAGTTGTTTTTTTCTGTCAAGGTACATAACTATGCAGAACATGCAAACTCATCTGTTTCCTTCAGATCATTCATTAATAACTGATATTTATCAGAATCACCTGGGGTGATTTTCCAAAATAAACACCCCTGGGACCTATTGGTACATATCCCAGATCTATGGAATCAGATTCTCCAGGGTGCTCCCCAGCGTTAATATCTGAAAACACTCCAGAGATGTTTACACACTCTCAACCCTGACTGTAAACACCAGTCTCTACAACAGTCACTACAGCTGAAAAGAATTACAGGCACACTTCATTTTATTACATTCACTTTATTGTGCTTTGCAGACACTGTTTTTTTACAAATTGAAGGAATGTGGCAACCCTGCACTGAGCAAGTCTGTTGGTGCCATTTTTCCAATAGTATATGCTTACTTCATGTCTCTGTGCCACATTTTGGTAATTCTTCCAACAGTTTAAACTTTTCATTATTATTACATCTGTTATGGTCATCCATGATCAGTGATCTTTGATGTTACCACTGTAATTGTTTTGGGGCACCATGAACCACACCCACATAAGACAGCAAATTTAATCAGTACATGTTACTAATCTTCTGACTGTTCCAATGACTGGCCATTCCCATCTCTCCTAGGACCTTGCTATTCCCTGAGATACAACAATATTGAAATTAGGTCAGTTAATAACCCTACAATGACCTCTAAATGTTCAAGCAAAAGAAAGAGGTACACGTCTGAAAGAAAAAGCTAGAAATGATTAAGCTTAGTGAAGAAGGCATGGCCAAAGCTAAGACCTGCTGAAAGTTAGACTTCTTGCACCAAACAGCCAAGTTATGACTGTAACTGCAAAGTTCTTAATAGAAATTAAAAGCTCTATTCCAGTGAACACATGAATGATAAGAAAGCAAAACAGCCTTATTGCTGATATGGAGAAAGCCCAAGTATTGTAGATAGAAGATCAAAAATCATCAAAAATCCCTTAAGCCAAAGCCTAATCCAGAGAAAAGCCCTAATGCTCTTCAATTCTATGAAGGCTGACAGGGGTGAGGAAGCTGCAGAAGAAAAGCTGAAAGCTAGTACAGCTTGCTTCATGAGGTTTAAGGAAAAAAGTTGTCTCTATAACATAAAGGTACAACGTGCAGCAGCAAGTGCTGATGGAGAAGCTGCAGCAAGTTATCCAGAAGATCTAGCTAAGATCATTGCCGAGGGTGGTTGCACTAAACAAGAGATTTTCAATATAGACAAAATAGCTTTCTATTGGAAGAAGATGCCATCTAGGACTTTCACTGCTAGAGAAAAGTCAATGCCTGACTTTAAAGCATCAAAAGACAGGCTGACTCTCTTGTTAGGGGCTAATGGTGCTGGTGACTTTAATTGAAGTCAATGCTCGTTTAAAGTCAATGCTCATTTAACCATTCTGAAAATACTACAGCCCTTAAAAATTATGCTAAATCTACTCTTGCCTATGCTCTAGAAATAGAAAAACAAAGCCTGGATGACAGCACACCTGTTTACAGCATGGTTTTCTGAATATTTTAAGCCCACTGTTGAGACCCACTGCTCAGAAAAAAAGATTTCGTTCCAAATACTACTGTTCATTGATAATGCACCTGGTCAATCAGAGCCATGACGGAAAGGTGCCAAGAGAGTAACGTTGACTCCATGCCTGCTAAAACAAGATCTATTCTTCAGCTCATACATCAAAAAGAAATTTCAACTTTCAAGTCCTATTTTTTTAAGAACTACATTTCATAAGGCTACAGCTGCCATAAACAGTGATTCCTCTGATGGATCTGGATGAAGTCAACTGAAAACCTTTTTAAAAAGATTCACCATTCTAGATGCCATTAAGAATATTCATGATTCGGCTGGGCGCAGTGGCTCATGCCTGTAATCCCAGCACTTTGGCAGGCTAAGGCGGGTGGATCACCTAAGGTCAGGAGTTCGAGACCAGCCTGGCCAACATGGAGAAACCCCGTCTCCACTAAAAATAGAAAATTAGCCAGGCATGGTGGCACATGCCTGTAATCCCAGCCACTCAGGAGGCTGAGGCAGGAGAATCACTTGAACCAAGGAGGCAGAGGTTGCAGTGAGCCAAGATCGCACCATTGCACTCCAGCCTGGGCAACAAGAGTGAAAATTCCATCTCAAAAAAACAGAAAAAAAAAAAAAAGAATATTCATGATTCATGGGAGGAGGTCAATATAACAACATTAACAGGAGTTTGCAAGAAGTTGATTTCAATCCTCATGGATGACTTTGAAGGGTTCATGACTTCAGTGGAGTAAGTAACTACAGACATGGTGACAGAAACGACGGATGAGTTGCTTCTTATGGAAGAACAAAGAAAGTGGTTTCTTGAGTTGGAATCTACTCTTGGTGAAGATGCTAAGACATCGTTGAAATGAGAACAAAGGATTCAAAATATTACATAAACCTAGTTGACAAGTTTGAGAGGGCTGACTCCAATTCTGAAAGATGTTCTGCTGTGGAAAAAATGCTATCAACTAGCATCACACGCTACATAGAAATCTTATATGAAAGGAAGAGTTAATCGATGTGGCAAACTTCATTGTTGCCTCATTTTAAGAAATTTCTACAGCCACCCCAACCTTCAGTAACTACCACCTTGATCAGTTAGCAGTCACCAATATCACGGCAAGACCCTCTACCAGCAAAAACTTGTAACTCGCTGAAGGCTCAGATGATCATTAGCATTTTCAGCAATAAAGAATTTTCTAATTAAAGTTTGTACATTGTTTATTAGACATAATGCTATTGTACATATAACAGACTACAGTATAAACGTAATTTGTATATACACTGGGAAAACAAAACACTTCATGTGACTCGTTTGTTATTGCAATATTTCCTTTATCACAGTGGTCTGGAACCAAACATGCAATATCTCCAAGGTATGCCTGCACTTACTTGTTACAATTCCAGCCAGAGCAAAAACAAACTGATTTTCATCCGAATCGAGCTCCTTGATATCACCATCCAGTGACTTCACAAAACTCTCCATTGTTTGACCAGTGATGCTGAAAAACTTCAGAGCTTTATCCTGAAAGTTTGGAAATCAAAGTGTCATATCCTTTTACAGACACTAGTGTGAAAACATTTTAAAAGTTCAGGATACAGAAGATTCTAGTTTTAATTATAGAATATTATAAAATCTATTCCCTCGTTAAAAGTTCCCATTAAAAGAACAGAGAAAGCAACTTGAGGCATGCAGGAGCAACAAAAACTACCCTGAAGATTGGTGGGCTCTTCATACGCAGATACATGAAACAGGACAAACGTACATGATGATGAAAGAAAACGGGAAGAATTCACTCAAAATGTAATTAAAATAGACTCGAAAACATGCTGTCTATTTGTTCTGGGCATTAAACCAGAGGTGTTCAAACCTTTAGCATAATTTTTTTCAAAAACAAAATCTTAATGGAAACATGTAAAAGAGGTAAAGACTGGCTCCTCCGGTAGTTTCAATCTTCATCACTTGGCAAAAAGCATTTCCAGGTTTGAACCTCTGTGATAGTTCCTTCGGGGTGCTAGAGTTCTGAAGAAGAATTGTAAAACCAATGCACATTTTAACCCAGTTTAAAAAATGGAAATATTTGCATTTACAAATGATACAAGAAAACTTCACGGATGATCAAATAATCTAAAACTGGGTTGTGGTGATGGTTAATGCAACTCTAGAAATTTGCTAAAAACCACTAAATTGTATATTTATAATCTTACAGCATGTAAATTAAACCTAATAAAGCTCAACAAACTTTTAAAAACACATTTAGTCTTTCCACCTAAAGTCAAACACAACTGTTATTTCTATTAGCAGTAAGTAATTTCCCACTGGTTTCCTGCCACACACCCCCCCTTCACCTTCATTTCCAGTCATGATCACGCCGTGCTCCCAGAGTCAAACACCGATCTTTTTTGGCTCCTCTTGTCCCCTTCAGGTACACACTCTGCCCGGCCATCACATCTGCCTCAACTGCCATGGCTCTCATACATGCTCCTTCTTTCCCATCTCCCCTGCAGAGGGCCGAGCTTACTCCAGCCAGACCAGCTAGAATGACCACCTCATCAGTCACCCTGTCTAGACCCGATGTGCCACAACCCCACCTCCTAATCCATCCTCACTCACTGTCAGGTGTATCTTCCTAAAATTCTGCTCTTATCCTATCACTCTTTTACTGAAAAACCCTTAGGGGAAATCCAGTCTTACCACCTACAGGATGAATCATCAACCTGGTATTCAAGGTCCCAAAGTCACATCCCAACCTACGTCTAAGCTTTATCTCCCACTACTCTACTACATTAACTCTCCACTGTGTCAACTGACGTACTCACTGTCCTAAAACAAACCCACCCATTTTCTGCCATTTCCACCTATTCATCAAGGCCCATTTCAAATGTATACCCTTCCATGAAGTTCCCTGATAAACGCCCGCACGCATGCATACATGTGCGTGCACATGCTCACACACACACACGCTCCCCCCACACACATGCACCCACACACACGCTCCCCGACACACTCCCACCCACCCACACATGCTCCCACACACACACACATGCTCCCACATACACACACACACGCTCCCCCCCACACATGTTCCCACACATACATGCTCCCACACACACATGCCCACACACATGGTCCCACACACACGGCCACACACACACGGTCACACACACACACATGCTCCCCCCCACACACACAGGTGCTCCCACACATGCTCCCACACAGACACACGCTCACACACACACATGCTCCGACACACACTCCTCACACACATACACGCTCCACATACACACACACGCCCTCACACACACATACGTTCCCACAAACACACCCCCACACACACGTTCACACACACACAAGCTCACACACACACCCTCATACATGGTCACACACAGGCTCCCAGTCTCTCACACACACGCTACCACACACATACACGCTCACACACACATGCTCACACACACACACGGTCACACACACACACACGCTCACAGTCTCACACACACGGTCTCTCTCTCACACACACACACACACACACACAGTTGAACCTTGAAAACAAGGGTTTGAACTGCACAGGTCCACTTACACAAGAATTTTCTTCAGTAAAAGTTTCTGAGTGTGTCTGCTACCCCAGCCTCCCCTTCCACCTCCTCCAGCTCTACCACCCCTTAGACAGCAAGGCCAACCCAACAACTCTTCCTCCTCCTCTTCAATCTACTCAGTTTGAAGATGATGAGGGTGAAGATCTTTATGACGATCTAACATACAAAAAATGTGTTAATCAACTATTTATGTTATCAGTAAGGCTTCCAGCCAACCATAGAGTCAAAAGTTCTATGTGGTTTTCGACTGCACAGGAGGTCAGCGCCCCTAACCTGCATGTTGCTCAAGGTTCAACTGCATCTATATGTACATGTGTGTGTGTACAAACACACACATCTACATACATGTATATATGTTAGAGAACATATATTCAATAAATTAAATACTATATTAACCAAGAGATAATATATATAAAAGCACTTTTGATCTTGTTAAACACATATAAAGCATTAATACTGAAGTGGTAATATGTCCACATATACCACAAGGTCTCCTGGAGAGAAGGGAGCTTATTTCATTCACTTTGCATCAGGTTACAATGAACCACATACGACAGGTATTCAATAACTAGCTGATGAACGAACAAAAGAAAATGGAAAGATAGGGACTTAGTCTTTAAATGCCTTAATAAGCTATATGCTCTAAGTTATACAAGCATTAATCAACAATATCTAGAGAGCCCAATGACCATACTTACTCCTCCCAAAATGGCCTTGACGACTTCCTCACTGCTGGAGACGCCCCACAAGAGGGTACAGGCTGCTGCTCCCATTTCTGTACAATACTCTGCCTGCTGCAGGAGTTGCTGCTTCGCTTCATTCAGCTGCTGTCGAAGAGCCAGTTTCTCCTGAAAGCAAAACAAAATCGAAAAATAAATAATAGCATTCAACCTTGACGTATCTTGATTACATTTCCTCTTTCACAAAGGTATTTATTAAAGAAATGCATGTATAATTATAGAAAATAGCTGCAAATGAAAGCCAGTCCTAACAGAGTCATAATCTATATCTTCAGAAGAAATTTCAAAGGCAAAAACATTTGAGAAATATCTGAGGAAAGAACATACTACTATATTATGGTTGATAAACCCACAGAGCTGAATTCATCTACTTTAAGTAACTACATGAAATATCTCAAGCCCCAAGTGACTATACCCAGAACCAGCACCAACCGAGGCTTCTGAACAAAAACAACCTCACAAAGCAGTTTACCCAGAGAGCAACATTTCTAAGACAGGAGACTGCCTCCTCCAAATGGCTCACTCCATTGAAAAAACACCATCTGCCAGAGGCAGACGCCAAATAAAAGGCACTTGGACATCAGGATTTGTAAAAAAAGAAGTACTTTAGAAAAACTCATTCTATATAAACATATCCTTAAGTCCTCATGAGAATATTGCCACAAGTGCCAGTAAATATAAAATATAATCTGTGAAGCTAAACAGGGAAAGAAAACCTAAAACCTAAGACCAGATAGGAAAGATGGGAGGAGGGGCAAAAAGAATTGTGAAGGCTGGGAGTCCTATTCACGCCCTGGTGCAGCAAGCCAGTGCCAGTCTAACAAGAAGATGGAGGCTAGGAAGAGTTTCCTACTCTCCCACCAGCAGTGTCTGAGGTGACCTGTAGCTGGCTAAGTCTCCGCCATGGCTCTCTTCACAAGGGAAACACAGGGAATGGCCATCCTGATGGCCCTCCTGAACAACACAAGCACACTTTGAGGATTCACCTTGAGTGCACTACTGGAGTGATGTGGGGCTTTCTGTCCTCTCCAACCACCAGCACCAGGTACCTAAAATTCCCTTAAAAGGTGATAGTATTTCCTGATTTAATAACACAAAACTGAAAATACAAAACCCTAGTCAAATTCATTTCCACCCCTGGAGGAAGCCACCTCCAGGGCTTTTCACCCCCTGGAGGAAAAAGAGAGCTTTGGGGCCACAAATCAATACTGTTGACCTCGTAACTCGGATTAGGGTGGCTCGCTCATAGTTACCTGGAGACAATGCATTTGGCACACAGAGATTCATCCACATTCATACATATATACACACATGTATTTAAGAAAAAAACGGCCACTGAACCTCTGGCACATGCTAATACTGCATCATGTGACCTGTCAACTCTGAGTTTTCAATGTCTTCATTATAACAACAATCTGGACTCCTAGATTCATCCTTCCAGTGTATGCAGCTGAACACAAATCATGGTGACACATGAAGAAAACTACGTCACAGCACTTCCTTTTGGAATTCTAGCTTTTCTCAC
Source organism: Rhinopithecus bieti (assembly GCF_001698545.2). Lineage (NCBI taxonomy): Eukaryota > Metazoa > Chordata > Mammalia > Primates > Cercopithecidae > Rhinopithecus > Rhinopithecus bieti. The sequence goes on along the minus strand of NW_016809139.1, from coordinate 2,547,787 downwards.
AACTTAAGCAGTCTGCATCTCAATTAGTCAGGGTATGGTAGTTTTTCTGCATGACCACAAAAAGACTACTGAGAATAACCAGGCAGGACTTTCCTCACTACAGTCACATTTGGTAGGTGCAGGAGGATATTCCCCAATGCAGGGTTCCACACAAAGTACAATAATATAAAAAAAAAAAAACCTCAAAATCATAGCATTCCCAGTAACATCAAAAATAAGAATAATTTTTTAAAGTGCAAGACCTATACAATGAAAACTACACAGCATTACTGAAAGTAAAGAAGAGCTAAATGGATATACCATGTTCAAAAATTGGTAGGATGTCAATTCTTCCCAAACCGATCAACACAATCCCTATCAAAATCTCAGCCGACTTCTGTACAAAGTGATAATCTGATTCTAAAATTTCTATGGAAATGCAAAAGACTCAGAATATCTAAAAGTTGTCTGAAAAGAAGAACAATGTTAGAAGACTAACAGTGCATGATTTAGAGGAAAAAACAAATTATAAAACTACCAAAATAGAACCAGTGTGGCATTGGTATAAGGATGGACATATAGATCAGTGAAACTGAAAAAATTGATTTTAACAAAGGTGCCCATGCAATTCAATGGAAAAAGGATAGTCTTTTCAACAACTGATGCTAAAACAACTGAATATTCATATGCAAAAAAAAATTAATTCAAAATGAATCACAGGGTCGGATGCGGTGGCTCACACCTGTAATCCTAGCATTCTGGGAGGTGGAGGTAGGTGGATTGCTTGAGGTCAGGAGTTCAAGACTAACCTGACAAACATGGTGAAACCCCGTCTCTACTAAAAATACAAAAATTAGCTGGGCGTGGTGGCACGCACCTGTAATCCCAGCTACTCAGGAGGCTGAGGCAGAAGAATTGCTTGAACCTGGGAGGTAGAGGCTGCAGTGAGTGGAGATCACACCACTGCACTCCAGCCTGGGTGACCGAGCGAAATCCTGTCTCAAAAAAAAAAGAAAGAAAAGAAAAATGAAAACATATGACCACAGAAAAACTTGTACACAAATGTTTGTAGTGGCATTATTCATAACAGTCAAAAACTGGAACAGGCCAGGCAAGGTGGCTCACGCCTGTAATCCCAGCACTTTGGAAGGCCAAGGCGAGCAGATCACTTGGGGCCAGGAGTTCGAGACCAGCCTGGCCAACATGGCAAAACCCTGTATCTATAAAATAAAAAAGAAAAAGAAAAGAAAACTACAAACAATCTAAACGCCCATCAACTGGTGAATGGATGAAGAAAATGTGATACATCTATCCAATGGAATCTTGTTTTGCAATAAAAAAGAATAAAACACGAATAAACCTTCAGAACAGTATGCCAGACGCAAAAGACTACATATTATATAATTCTGTTCCTACAAACTATTCAGAAAAGGCAAATCTAAAGAGACAGAAAGTGGATCAGTGTTTGCCTGGGGCTGTGCAAGACAGCAGGGACTAACTGCCACAGATAAGTGATGGAAATGTTCTAAAAGTTTATTGGACAAAATCCAACACTCACTCATGATAAAAAAATAAAAATAAAAAATTCTTAGTCAGGACCAGTGGCTCATGCCTGTAATCCCAGCACTTTAAGGAACCAAGGTGGGAGGTTCACTTGACAAGAGAGAGGAGGTGGAGACCAGCCTTGGCAACACAGCAAGACCCTATCTCTACAAAAACTTAAAAAAAAGAAAAAAAAATTAGCTGGCCATGGTGGCATATGCCTACAGACTCAAGAGGTTCAGGCAATTGGATCCCATGAGCCCAGGAGTTCAAGGCTGCAGTGAGCTATGATCACACTACTGCACTCCAGCCTGGGCTGCAGAGTGAAGCCCTGTCTCTGGGGAAAAAGAAAAAAAAAAGAAAAAAGGAACTCAGCAAACTAGGAATAGAGGGGAACTGTCTCAATTTTTTTTTTTTTTTTTTTTTTAGACGGAGTCTCGCGCTGTCGCCCAGGCTGGAGTGCAGTGGCCGGATCTCAGCTCACTGCAAGCTCCGCCTCCCAGGTTTATGCGTTCTCCTGCCTCAGCCTCCCAAGTAGACGCCCGCCACCTCACCCGGCTAGTTTTTTGTATTTTTTTTTGTAGAGACAGGGTTTCACTGTGTTAGCCAGGATGGTCTCGATCTCCTGACCTCATTACCCGCCCATCTCAGCCTCCCAAAGTACTGGGATTACAGGCTTGAGCCACTGCGCCCAGCTGACTTTCTCAATTTTATAAACGCATCTGCAAAAACCTACAGCTAAAATCATAATTAATGCTGAAAGACTGAATACTTTCCCCTGAGATCAGGAATAAGGCAAAGACATCTACTCTCACCACTCTAATTCAGCACAGTGCTATAGTGCTGGAAGTTCTGGCCACGCAAGAAGGCAAGCGGAAGAAATAAAAGGTATACAAAGCAGAATGAAGAA
>NW_016809139.1:2539976-2544302 GCF_001698545.2 Rhinopithecus bieti | reverse complement strand
ACAATTTTCTTTTAAAAGTTTCTCGGCTCACTATAAGCTCCGCCTTCCGGGTTCACGCCATTCTCCTGCCTCAGCCTCCTGAGTAGCTGGGACTACAGGCGCCCGCCACCACGCCCAGCTAATTTTTTGTTTTTTTTTTTTTTTTTTTTTTTTTTTTTTAGTAGAGACAGGGTTTCACTGTGTTAGCCAAGATGGTCTCGATCTCCTGACCTTGTGATTCGCCTAACTCGGCCTCCCAAAGTGCTGGGATTACAGGCATGAGCCACCACGCCTGGCCAATATTCTGCAACAGTTGTGCCTTCAACAGGAAGCTGGGATCTTTTTCCTCGAGGGTCCAAACATTGCTACTGCCAGGACTCTTTCCTGGCCTAGCCTCCTGACATCATAAGCAGGTATCAAGACCCAGTGCACCTCCTCCACTGACCCTACAAAATCTCTGTGGAGGAAATATCTCCACCATGGCCAGGAACAAAGTCTTCCTTGTTTGAGTAGCCTTTCTCTAGGGGTTCGGAAGCTGCTTGCTCACACTTTATGATTTTGGTTCCATACTTTGTTTCCGACCTTTTCTCACACATTGAACTCAATAATTTATGCCTTTTCCTAGTGATTTTTCACTCATACAGAAGTACTTACTAGCAGCCAGGCGCAGTGGCTCACGCCTGTAATCCCAGCACTTTGGGAGGCCAGGGTGGACGGATCACCTGAGGTCAGGAGTTCAAGACCAGCCTGGCCAACGTGGCGAAACCTCATCTCTACTAAAAATACAAAAATTAGCCAGGAGTGGTGGCACGCGCCTGTAATCCCAGCTATCCAGGAGGTGGAGGTTGCAGTGAGCTGAGACTGCGCCACTACACTCCAGCCTGGACGACAGAGCAAGACTGTCTCAAAAAAAAAAAAAAAAAGTACTTTCTAGCAATAATCTAACTTAGGATCTAGTCCCTGGATTCTTTCCTGGGTCCTCAATTCTATAATAAGTTTCCAGAGCCAGGTGCAGTGGCCCATGCCTGTAATCCCAGCACTTTGGGAGGCCCAACGCAGGAGGATCACTTGAGCCCAGGAGTTCAAGACCAACCTGGGCAACATAGTGAGACCCCATCTCTATAAAAAATTTTAAAAATTGTTTTAAAAATTATGCTTTAATAGAATTGTTCTTGTAAAAAATAAAAATTTATAATTAATTTAAATTAGCTGGGTGTCATGGCACATCTCTGTAGTCCCAGCCACTCTGGAGGTCAAGGAGGAGGATCGCTTAAGCCCAGGAGATCGAGGCTACCGCAACTATTATTGCACCACTACACTTCAGCCTGGCAACAGAGCAAGACCCTGACTCAAAAAAAATAAAAATAATAAAATAAGTTTCTAGAGTCCCTCCTTATGATCAGTACAGGCCTGGACAGAGATTACAGCAAAGGCTACAGATAAGGCAGCTGCTAGAAGAGAAATGGCCTTGTTACAGCAACCTTTTGCAGGAGCCTCCCTCTGTATCCACCTTGCAGGGGCTTCTCTGTATCCACCTTGCAGGGGCTTCTCTGTATCCACCTTGCAGGGGCTTCTCTGTATTTACCTTGCAGGGGCTTCCCTCGGTATTAAATTGGACTATTGAACAAGATTTTTAACTATAAATAGGGAATCGTTGGGTAAAATATTCCCACATTTTAAGGTCAAAGTTCCAGGGCAACAAAACCCTAGTGATTTCAAGCTACTTTACCATGGGTGTTTCCTCCTTCTATGTATTTACTGGAATGGCTTCTTTTTTTTTTTTTTTTTTTTTAGATGGAGTCTCGCTTTGTCATCCAGGCTGGAGTGCAGTGGCATGATTTCAGCTCACTGCAACCTCCACCTCCTGGGTTCAGGCAATTCTCCTGCCTCAGCCTCCCAAGTAGCTGGGATTACAGGCACCTGCTACTATGCCCGGCTAATTTTTGTATTTTTAGTAGAGACTGGGTTTGACCATGTTGGCCAGGCTGGTCTCGAACTCCTGACTGCAAGTGAACTGCCTACCATGGCCTCACAAAGTGCTGGGATTATAGGCTTGAGCCACTGCACTTGGCCTGTTAGTACTATTATTATTCAAAATAAAAATATATCCAGGCCCCAAATTTTATAAAGAGTGTGGGAATAGTTCTAGTTGTATGGAAAAGGAAGTTATGCCACACAAAAGTTAAGCAATTTTAAGAAATATTAGTTTCTCTAATATTTATATAAAATAACTGGTTAAAATATAATAATCCCCAAATTAATTACACATACTTCTGATTTAATACATCTATCTCCAACTATAAGATATTATGTACATTTTTTCCCTCAAGATTCTTATTGCTATGGTTTGGATGTGGTTTGTCCCCATCCAAACCATGTTGAAATTTGATCCCCAATGTGGCACTCTTGAGAGGTGGGGCCTAGTGGGAGGTGTATGAGTCATGGGAGTGGATTCCTCATGAATCGATTAATGTGCTCTCTGGAGGGTGAGTGAGTTCTCGCTCTCACAGGAATGGATTAGTTTCCCCGAGAGCAGGCTGGTAAAGAGTCTGGCTTCCTCAGTTTCTCTCTCTTGCTTTCTCTCATCATGTGATCTCGTCACACAGCCCGCTCCCCTTCTGTCATGATTTGAAGCAGCCTGAGACCCTCACCAGAAAAAGATGCCCAATCTTGAACCTTCCAGCCACCAAAATCTCGACAAAAATAAACCTCTTTTCTTTATAAGTTACTCAGTCTCAGATATTTTGTTATAGCAACACAAAATGAACTAAGATAATTATGAACCTTTATGCTGTAGAGCAGATTTTTAAACATAAAAGTTAAAAGATACCAAGTGAATAACCTACGTGTTAAATGGTTATAAAATCCATCTGTTCAACTACATTCCAACACACTCAGAATACACACATTTACAAATACAACTGATTGAGGATTAAGAGTAAAAAATTCAGACCCACTGCTTATCATAAGTGAAAGGCTGTAAACCAACCCCACTTTCTGGCATGGTGAGAGCCTGTCCCTGAGCACGGTACCTTCTTGTCTCTCATGCTGTCGGCCTGCACGGTTTCCAGGCGGGCTTTAAAGTGCTCACAATCCATTTTCAGCTGCTCTAATTCTTGTTCTTTCCTTTCCAGGTCTAGGAGAAAGAGACGTAAAATTACTCAAGATATTTCAAGTCACTAATCTCTCCCTAAGCATCTATTTTGCCCAGTCTTGACTTAGTAAAACATGCACTGATTACTTAGGTGAGAACATCTGCATTTCTTGACTTCTAACCTGTCCTTGAATAACCAATATTCTAAAAGTCTTGTTCTCTAAGTTCATCTCAGTTTTTAGCCCACAGCACAAAGGACTTTGGTTTTCTGTTCTGTGTTTTTAAGGCTTCGCTTTACTGCCAGACAGTACTCAAGGCTTCAAGAAAATGTGTTATTTAAAGGATCAAAGGCAGAGCTGAGAAGCCCGACTGTTTCATGGCACAGACTTGTCGCTACTCCATGAAAAGCAGAAGGCAGCTCAGCGAGTGCACGGTGCCAGCACAGGCTGATTCACAAAGCTAGTGTCACCCACTGGCAGACTGACTCAATGGGAACAACTGCAGTAGTCGGCACTGAAGGAGGGAAATAACAGTGATAAAAAAGAGAAAATGCTACAGTGAAACAGTGGGAACTACATAGCACTTCCTCTCCACTACACTCATTTAGTTGATGAGTCAACAACAATCAACAAAAATCCCAAAAAAATCCATGTCAATAAACCAAGCAAAAGCATTATCAACTTTAAATTTAAAATATTATGTTGCAGAAATACTGACATTCAAAAAAATCAAACACATAATACAAAGTTTTAAGTGATTGATCTCAAGAGCTAGGAAATCATCAGTTTTTATGCCAACATATACCAAGATTTGAGGGTGCTAAGAGCTAATGGTCTAACTTCTCTGATTAAAGTAGCAATGCTTTAGGACAGTGATTCTCAAACTTTAGTGTACATCAGAATCCCTGGAGGACCTGATAATACAGAGTCAGCTGGGTCCCATCCACAGAGTCTCCAATTTGGAACAGCTGAGGTGAGCCTGAGAATTTACATTTCTAACAAGTTCCCAGTAAGACTTACGCTGCCTGTCTGGGACCCACACTTTGAGAACTACTTCTGGGCAATAACCTGGTCTCTCATCACCAGTGAAATAAAATGAACATGCAACACATGATCAGCAACAGCAAACAAGGGAACCCATCCACAGGAATGTGAAAGAGCAAGAAAAATGGAGAGTAATGGAAGGCAGCTACCTAATATTTGCCACATGAAGGAATTCCACTTTTTTTTTTTTTTTTTTTTTTTTTTTTTTTT
>NW_016809139.1:2516431-2537031 GCF_001698545.2 Rhinopithecus bieti | reverse complement strand
AACTCCCTATTTAATAAATGGTGCTGGGAAAATTGGCTAGCCATAAGTAGAAAGCTGAAACTGGATCCTTTCCTTACTCCTTATACGAAAATTAATTCAAGATGGATTAGAGACTTAAATGTTAGACCTAATACCATAAAAACCCTAGAAGAAAACCTAGGTAGTACCATTCAGGACATAGGCATGGGCAAGGACTTCATGTCTAAAACACCAAAAGCAACGGCAGCAAATGACCTTGCGCTTTCAACTTGGCCCACTGCGTGCCTGCTACCTAAAAGCACCCTGAAGGCAGGGATTTGCATGTTTTCTTCTATGCCTACCCTCCAAATGTCTATATGGAACACAGTAGGTAGTACATAAATATTTGTCACATAAATTTATTTCACTTCTTTATACATTCCTTCTGCTAATCTTTGAACCAAGAAAAACACACAGCTACTTTGGTTATCTGTATGTCACATTCTTACACAGTAAGAATATATTACTTTTGTAATTTTTTTAAACCCAGAGACAGAAATAATATGAACAGTGAATACTGCAAACAAACTAAATCACAGACCATTAAAACATCTATGTATCTTCTGAAACAACCTTTTTTTTTTTTTTTTTGAGACGGAGTTGCTCTGTTGCCCAGGCTGGAGTGCAGTGGGGAGATGGCACGATCTCAGCTCACTGCAACCAACGTCTCCCAGGTTCAAGTGATCCTCCCAACTCAGTCTCCCGAGTAGCTGGGACTACAGGTGCCTGCCACCACGCCTGGCTAATTTTTGTATTTTTAGTAGAGATGGGGTTTACCATGTTGGCCAGGCTAGTCTTGAACTCCTGACCTCAAGTGATCTGCCCATCTTGGCCTCCCAAAGTGCTGAAATTATAGGCATGAACTGCTGCATGCAGCCAATAATCATTTCTTAATACAGGTCTAATAACATGAGAATGGCTGTATCTCTTAATACTCAACTTATTCACATGGAGGGTACAGAAAGCTAGAAATGAAAAGAAGGATTTCTAAAACACTAATCAAAGAAAACTGCACAAACGGCATCAATTTATCTTACCATTTCTTAATCACCTGGTATGTGAGGTCGGGAGTTCAAGAGCAGCCTAGACAACATGGTGAAACCCCGTCTCTACTAAAACTACAAAAATTAGCCCAGCGTGGTGGTACACACCTATAGTCCTAGCTACTCGGGAGGCTGAGGTGTGAGGACTGCTTGAACCTGGGAGGCGGATGTTGCAGTGAGCCAAGATCATGCCATTGCACTTCAGCCTGGGCAACAGAGCAAGACTTCATCTCATATAAAAAAAAAAGCTAACATCACTCTTGAACTCAAATTAATTCTGTTGATTTCCCAAACCCGAGTCAGGGAACTTTGCTTTTCATTCACTGAAACACATACATGACATGAATAGCAGGGTGGTCAGGGGTGCTATTCAAACACTACACGCCTCCTCCCCTCCATCTTGACCACCTTTCCACCTTCTCTGTTCATAAGCTCCCCAAGCGTTTTTTTCTCTACTTTCCTGTGTTCTAGACAATCTTCACCCTGATCTGTGCCCCAAGAAGCGGATGTGAAGTCCCATAGCAACAGGGCTCCCTCGTCCTACGGCTTCCTGTTGGATGCAGTAGCAGCCCTGCAGGAAACTGGAGGACAGGAGGAGATGACTAAGGGTGGGACATGTCTCCCCACTCCATCCTCCCTGCTGGGCTTCATCCTTCTGGGTGAGGCCACAGGTGCAGTCAAGCATCTTGTCCAGAGCAATGCCTCTCACCAAGTTTGGTACCTCTCTCCCTTCTCCTGCTCCTTCAACCTAGGGAAGGCCGATGGCGCTCCACTCGTTAGTTCCTGGATGCTTCTTTCTCCAGGCACTGGCTCCCTGAACCCTGATCACACTTCCATCTCCTCACTTTACTGTTTACTCCTTTTGTCCCCTGCCAGGATATGGGTGTGACACACACACCTGGTGTTCTTTCATTTGGGCCACAATAAACTCTGAGTCAAAGTATTAATCCTTTTTTGGTGCTCACTCTTTGGTTCCACTCTTCATGGACATTTCTCAAGTTCTTATTTCTACAGACTACAAATAATTCTTCCCAGAACTGAAACGGGGGTACTCATACCAAACTCTGTAAATTAATCTCAAAATACCCTTGTACAAACACTTTAGAAATAACATAGTGCAGTGGTTTTCAAATCCTACCACTAAGAATCTAAGACTACCTGGGGAACAATTAGAGTCTCATAAACATTTAATTAATATCTCTATTTTACTTTTTTTTTTTTTTTTTTTTTTTTTTTTTTTTTTTTTTTTTTTTTTTTAGTAGAGACGGGGTTTCACTGTGTTGGCCAGGATGGTCTCGATCTCCTGACCTCGTGATCCGCCCGTCTTGGCCTCCCAAAGTGCTGGGATTACAGGCTTGAGCCACCGCGCCCGGCCAATATCTCTATTACAATGTTATTTAAACTTTTATTTGGAAGTAATTTCAAATTCACAAAAACTAATACAGAAAAAAAATGCCCATATATCTCTATACCCAGACTTACCTACTATTAACATTTTGTTTGCCTCATTTGCTCATCATTTATTTATTTAATTTTAAAAAATTTTTTTAGAGATGGAGCTTCCCTCTGTTGCCCAGGCTAGAGTACAGTGGCACAATCTCGACTCACTGTCACTTCTGCCTCCCGGGCTCAAGCGACTCTCCTGCCTCAGCCTCCTGAGTAGAGTAGCCGAGATTACAGGTGTACTGACCACACCTGGCCTTTTGTTTGTTTTGTTTTCCGGAGTTTGCTTTTTTTTTTTTTGAAAAAAAATGTTAAATACAAAAATGAGCCGGGCATGATGGTGCGCACCTGTAGTCCCAGCTACTCGGGAGGCTGAGGCAGGAGAATCGCTTGAATCAGGAAGGCTGGGGTTGCAATGAGTCAAGATCGTGCCACTGCACTCTAGCCTGGGTGACAGAGGGAGATTTCATCTTAAAAAAAAAAGAAAGAAAAACCTGTTGGTCAAATATCTCACCAGCGTATCATGGCTGCACTAGTTTGCATTCACTGCTGATATTTCCAATGACCAAAACAAGGCTGGCTCACATTAACATAAAAATAAATAAATAAGTAAATTTTAAAAGGTTAAAATTATTTAACATTTGTATTATTTCAGAAATGAGGCCAAAATTTTAGGTGTGCTGTCAACATACAAAAATAACTTCAGCTCCTCTTAGACTGTCAGCGAATATCTGACGGCCACTAAGGTGCCAAACTGTTTTTTTTTTTTTCATTATATCATTTAACACTTCAAATGCAACATAATGCATGAAAAGTGTTTTCTGTAAGACAATGAAGATTTAAACGGACTGAATGGCTTTTCTATTATTTCTCTCCAAAATGAACAATTGCCAATCAAGGAAAGCAAGGAATTGCTAGATCTTAGTGATTTAATTGTAAAACAAAAATATCTGACTCCTCTTATTTCAAGCATCTTATCAGTTGAATTAGAAAGTGTCTCCATGTTGCTAGGTGAACTATTTGAAAACTTAACCACCTGCAACGCCTTATCTGTGGGATTGTGTTTTCCTGCTACTTCACATGCAAAACTAAAAACAAACTGGAAGCTGAAAATGATCATCCAAATATCTTCCAAAATCCCTGATACTAAATTTTTGTTTTCATCACACCACCTTCATTGTACATACTGATTTTATAAGTAAATGTTCTAAAACTTAATTTTAAAAATATCCAGAAAATACGATTTTCATCTAGTTTACATATAGAACCATCATATACTATTACATAATTTTTTTTTTTTTGAGACCGAGTATCACTCTGTCACCCAGGCTGGAGTGCAGCGGCGCGATCTCGGCTCCGACAAGCTCCAGCTCTGGGGTTCACGCCATTCTCCTGCCTCAGCCTCCCGAGCAGATGGGACTACAGGCGCCCGCCACCACGCCTGGCTAATTTTTGTATATTTAGTAGAGACAGGGTTTCACCATGTCAGCCAGGATGGATGGTATCGATCTCCTGACCTCATGATCCGCCCACCTCGGCCTCCCAAAGTGCTGGAACGACAGGCGTGAGCCACCACGCCTGGCCCAAAAAATTTTATTTTTAAAAAAATAGGATTTTCCTAGTTTTAAACAAATTTTTGATACCCACTGATTTATTCACCACTGTTGGATGAATAAAGTACAAGAAGGGATGAGAGAAAACAGAGGGTGATGTTTTACTAAGTACTTAAGTGCCACCACCTTAACAAGTCAAAGGGAGATGCCTATAGCGTTTTCAGGCTTGCTTTTTTTTTTTTTTTTTTTTTTTGAGATGGAGTCTCTTTGTCACCCAGGCTGGAGTGCAGCGGCATGATCTGAGCTCACTCCAACCTCTGCCTCCTGGGTTCAAGCAATTCTCCTGCCTCAGCATCCTGAGTAGTCGGGATTACAGGTGCATGCCACCACACCTGGCTAATTTTTGTATTTTTAGTAGACATGGGGTTTCACCTTGTCAGCCAGTCTGGTCTCGAACTCCTGACCTCAAGTGATCCTCCAGCCTTGGCTTCCCAAAGTGTTGAGATTATAGGTGTGAGCCACCGCACCCGGCCCGATTTATATCTCTTGCAAACATAGGTGAGTGTTACTCAAACCTCCCTAAACTTTTCCCAAACTCATGAAGTGACAATGACCGAGCCAGAAGCGAAGCTGCTGGGCTGTGAATTGGAGTCTCTCTTCATTTCCCCAAGGGTTCACCTAGTTTCCCACACCATCTGAGGAGGTGCTGCTTACTGAGGACTCCCATGAGCCAGGCACAGTGCACACACCTTACAGAGCTTATCTCAGTTTAAGCTTTGCCATAGCCTATGAGGACAGCATCACTGTCCCCATTTTGTAGACACTAATCATCAGGCAGTATATAGATGATCCTGTATCTCCATACTGTCACTGCCAATCGTAAATCATGACACTTCATCCTGACTTCACCACCGAGACTAGTCAAACATCCCTTCCATTCCATCCATACAGCCACAGTCCCACACACTAAAGGAACCCATGACTTTCCCTGACAAATGCTCTAATTCATCTTCCACCCAATTCCTCAAACCTATCCTACACTCACCTATAAAAACCACTCCCCTAAAAACGTCATTTAAATCACTATTTTGATGGTTATTTCCATGTGGTAATTTCCAGTTGCCTCTCATCTCAAATTAAAAACAATCTATGATTGTCTTCTATAAACTGCTCATTTTCCATCCCTAATTCTGCTATACCCCAATTCTTACTCCACACAGCAAGCAAACACTAGCTAATGAACCTGCAATCAGTCCTGCTCAATCCCGTGTGACTTTCACATGCCACCACCCTGGCCTAGAACATCTCCCCTTCTCCTCCTAACAAACCATGCCTCTCCCCAGTGCCCATCAATTCCCTAAGACTCTCAAGCAACACCTTCGTCAGTATTATTGCAAACTGCCACTTACCTTGCCCAGTCCTCCCAAAGGTAGATGCTGTGCTACAATCAAAATCAAGCCCCATTCGCTACTCAATCCTCTAGCTGGCTTACACGTTACTTTATAGCCTAAGCCCATCCAAACAGAACTATATCCACACTCTAAAAGAAACTTCTCAAATCAGGTCTACTCCTTCCCTGCCTGCATTCATTCCTACCTTCAAGTTGCCTTTTGTCACTGCTTAAGATTGGAAGCACATGGTGACTCATGCCTGTAATCCCAGCACTTTGGGAGGCCAAGGCGGGCAGATCACTTGAGTTCAGGAGATTGAGGCCAGCATGGCCAATATGGTGAAACCCTGTCTCTATTAAAAATACAAAAATTAGCCGGGTGTGACAGTGGGTGCCTGTAGTCCCAGCTACTCTGGAGGCTGAGGCAGGAGAATCGCTTGAACCCGGGAGGCAGAGGTTGCAGTGAGCCGAGATCGCACCACTGCACTCCAGCCTGGGTAACAGAGCAAGACACCACCTCAAAAAAAAAAAAAAAAAGACTGGAAGCGCACATTAACCTCTAGAAGCAAAAGGAGTGGACACTGGACCACAGGGCTAGTGGGAGAGTAGAAGAATCAGTATGTCAAATGGCTCTTGTTGCCACAGTACAACCGTGAATTTCCTCTGCAGAGCTCTAATCTTAGAGTCATGTCTAACATGATGACTCTAGGAAGACAGGCTCCTGGGAAGGCTTGCGGAGGGCCATCAGATCTAGGCCTTATAAAAGAAGAATTTTATTTTTCTTCATGTTACCTAAATGGTAAGAACTCAAAAGCCAAAATTAGATAAAAGATGCCTTAGGAGGCCATAGTAACCCTCCTGGAACCAGCCCAGCCCAATCTGATGCTTCCTTTCTCTTAACACCACGTTTCCTGAAGCACATGTGAGTTTCATGAGACAGCACTGCAAACTAAAAAGAAGGGCATGCGGGCCGGGTGCCGTGGCTCATGCCTGTAATCCAGTGCTTTGGGAGGCCGAGGCGGTCAGATCACCTGAGGTCAGGAGTTCAAGACTAGTCCGGCCAACATGGTGAAACCTGGTCTCTAACTAAAAATACAAAAATTAGCCAGCATGGTGGCACACACCTGTAATCCCAGCTACTCGGGAGGCTGAGGCAGGAAAATCACTTGAACCCAGGAGGCAGAGGTTGCAGGGTTGCAGTGAGCTGAGATCATGCCACTGCATTCAAGACTGGGCAACAGAGTGAGACTCGGAAGAAAGAAAGAGAGAGAGAGGGGGAGAGAGAGAGAGAAAAGGGAAGGGAAGGGAAGGAAAGGGAAGGGAGAAGGAAGGAAGGAAGGAAGAGAGAAAAGAAAGACGGTCATGCAGAGGCAGTAGGGTGCTCCCTCAAGACCAAATAATCAGCCAGGGAGATAATGATAGACAAAATCAGGAGCCCTGCACTCCCAACAACTTATAAAGTAAAATGGAAATAAAACCATGTGTCTGAAGGAGAAGCACAGGGTACCATGACAACATTTCAAAGGAAGATGGATCACATCAAGGTAGTCAGATTAGGCAGTGACTCTGGGCCGAGGCTGTGCCCAGTAATACAAAGGTTTTAAGCTGTAGTATGGTTTTGTGTAGGTTTTGGATGATAGTGAGTTTGGGTGGGTTTTTTAGGTTTTTGTTCTTTATCCTAAAAACAAAGAGAAGCTTCTGAAGACTTACGCAGGTGAATAGCATCATCAGATTGAACTGTCACGAACTACTCAGGCTACAGTGTATCCGAGTGACTGGAGAGTGGCAGTGAGGAGACTGCCAGTAGAAGGCAGAACACAGCAGTGGAGACAGACGCAGGTTGATGATTCAGGATGCATCCATGAAGTAACACTCACAAGACTTACCAGTGGACAGGTTTCATGGGGGAGTAGTGAGGAAGAGAGACAGGTAACAAGGAAGACTCCTGGGTCTCTAGTCTGGGTGGGGTGCTTTGAGGAGACTGAGACAGGCCAGTGTAACATAGGGGCAGGGGATGGATAGCATGAGGCAGATATGACAACAGGAAGTAAGCATTAGCCTGCACCGAGAAAGCAAAAGTCTGTCCTGACTTCTGTCAGGCTGGAATAACAAACACAGATAAAGTCAGGTGCCAAGTTAACAGAAAATATCTCTCAAAGACAATGTAAAGTGTCATAATGACCTCTTCTTTGAGTGACTGCCTACTTCTTATTCACTGAGAAGCCTGATTCTGTTTTTTTTTTTTTTTTTGAGATGGAGTCTCGCTCTGTTCACCAGGCTAGAGTGCAGTGACGCAATCTCCGCTCACTGCAAGCTCCACCTCCCGGGTTCCCGCCATTCTCCTGCCTCAGCCTCCCTAGTAGCTGGGACTACAGGTGCCCGCCACCGCACCCGGCTAATTTTTTGTATTTTTAGTAGAGACGGAGTTTCACCGTGGTCTCGATCTCCTGACCTTGTGATCCGCCCACCTTGGCCTCCCAAAGTGCTGGGATTACAGGCGTGAGCCATCACGCCCGGCCGAGAAGCCTGATTCTGTAAAATCCCAGACTCGCAGAAATTTTGTTGTTTGAAATTATACAAGAAAGAAGATCCCACTCTTGCCTGCAGGATCTAAGTCACTGTGACACAGAAAAGAACCCTATTTCCAGCTACCGCAGAGCTTCAAGTAAGGGATTTCTACAACAATGTTCCACGTCTATTTCAACTTTGTAGTTTTCAAGGAAACAGGACCTGGGTCCACTTCACAGTCAGACTTGATATTGGCCCCTTTAGACACAGTTCTATTTTGCTTCATTTACGCTTCACCTAATACCACTCTGTCTCTGAGTCCTATAACAACTCTATCCTCTTCCTTGTTGAGATGCCCCCACAGTTTCTTGGTGTTCTGGTATGGTCTTCCTCATTACAAACAGTCATAAACCTCACTCTGTCAGACTGTGGGTCTGTTCCTGGTGACCTTAGACTGATTAGGCTAGGGCAAACATTTAGAATTTGAAATAATCATGAAACAAGCAGGAAGAAATGCCAAGTAGGAGTCAGGCACAAGGCCTTGAGCTTGGAGAGTTCTGGGCTAGAGACTAAATCCAGCAGCCACTGGCATCAAGATGGTAACTGAAGCTATGAGTATACATGAGACTGCCTAGAGAGAAGCCATGGGGTGAGGCAAGAAGGGGGGGCCTAGGTCTGAGCCTCAAGCCCTATTTGAAGGCTGCTAAACAGAGAAGGATAAATTTTAGCAAAGGGGAATAAGCAGGAATTGCCAGAGAGATTATGGGGAAAAAGGTGACTCTATAGCCTGGGGGAGGCCAGGACTATGAGATAAGATCTCCCAAAGTCAGACTGTGATCAAGTGACCACAGATTTGTTTGTGGCCCTCACTCAGTTTGATTTTGGCAGGGGGATTGATCACTAAAGACACTCATGTTAACTAACTCATGAGACCCTGATGCATTTTTTAGAATGCCAGTTTATTAATTTACAGTGAGAATATAACATGCACTGCTACTGGTGTGTGCCTATTTACCTTCCTTTCCTGAAGACAAATGCACAAGGAATGACTAATCTCAGAAAGTTGCTGGATGAGCATGAAATCAAAACTAGGGAAATCAAGAAGTCAATGACCTGACATTTTGGCAACCAATGACATTACATATATCTGGCAGGGTCCCAGTGGGAAAGAGAAATCAACTTAGATGTTGAGACTTTTCTGAAAGGACCACTTACAGAGGGGAGAGCAGAGATAACGGAACCATCAAGGGACACTGAGGTACCCAGGGACCAGCAACAGCCCTACAGCCAAAGCAGTAGGGGAAGAAAACAACATTCCTGGAGTCCAGCAAGAGCTAGGACTATGGAGGAGGCCTCTAGACAGGAGTTTTTGTTCTGGAGGGATGCAGCTACTGCCACAGAAGAGTAGCAAAGCAGGGAGGGAGCAGGAAGAAACACTCCAACCTCTCTCTCCACCCAGCAATACCTTCCACTGGTGAGCCCCACTGGCAGCCAGCAAGGGAACCAGGGAAACCCCGTGTGCAGGACTCTACCTCCCAGAGCACACCACGGGGCAGAGAAGAATGGATCCGAGGACTTCAGAGAGAATACAAACAGGGCGAGGCACTGTGGTAACCATGAGCACTGTCCCTTCTAACTGGATATGGCTGACCCACTGACCAGATACATTTGCACATGCCACAAACTCATATTCTTGGGGTGACCTATCTCCTTGTCTGGATGAGTGCTAGACCTACCTGGGCCCCCTGGATGCACCTTTTCTACAGGGCACACAGTGAGGGCTGACAACCAAATGTTATGCAGCAAATTGGCCTTAACCGTCAAAGGCTGATTTAATCGTGACTTGGCCTCAATCAGGCAAGTGCTGAGACAGTCTCAGAATATCTCCAGGAACTTCAATAGGCTCCTAAACTGGTATTCAACATAATGGCTCAGCTCAAAAGTCTGAATGGATACCAGAAAGCCTAAACTTCAATCAGTTCTAGAAACTGGCTCACCCATCTACCTACAGACAAATGAATACACTTCCAGCTATCTGTACCGACACGTGAACTCCATGCAAGGTTTCCAGATGGCAAGAACCTTAACTTATGACAGTAAGTACTTAATTTTCATAATAGAGCTTTTCAGTTACCAAAAGTATAAAATTCTTCTGCCAATGAAGAGAGTGAGCGAGAAATAGAAGCTGATAATAGATGCTCAGGAAACTGGCCACCAACTTACACCAACTTACATATGTCCAAGTCACTACATTGAGGAAACCTCCCTTTCTTAGGTCATCAGACTCTCCCAAGTATCATCGCAAGGACTACGAGAGTACCTTAAAATTGGTTTACAATTATTTACCTAAGGTAAATCTGCTAGAACAAATTACCATTACCACCAAGGACTGCTGAAAATGAAGACTCACTTTTTTCTACAATCTTTAATTTCTGGAAGCTCTCCAGCACCTCCCCATTTAGTATTCTGGGTAAGAAGTCCCGTATTTGCATCACTTCAGTTGTCAGCCGTTCCAGGTCCTTCTTTCTGACTTTAACAAATTCCTCTTTAGTACCTATGTGCTAAAAGAACAAGCAGATCTTACATTTCTCTTCACGTGACAAAAAAAAAAATCAGCCCAAGTAAACGTGCTTTTCTTTCACGCCTCTTATGTTCATCGTTATTTCAAATCATGTCTCTACCTACTGTATGTTCTGCTATAGATCTATTTTATGTATATGTAAACATTTTGAAAGCTGAAGCTTCAGCCTTCAAAAAGAGAGCCACACGTTAGAAATAGTAAAGGCAAACAAGCAGGCATGGTGGCTTACACTTGAAATCTCAGGAATTTGGGAGGCCAGGAGTTCAAGACCAGTCTGAGCAACATAGAGAGACCCTGTCACTACAAAAATATGAAAACGTGCCCAGGAGGCCGGGCGCGATGGCTCACGCCTGTAATCCCAGTACTTTGGGAGGCCGAGGCGGGTGGATCACCTGAGGTCAGGAGTTCAAGACCAGCCTGACCAATATGGTGAAACTCCATCTCTACTAAAAATACAAAAATTAGCCGGGCGTGGTGGCGGGCACCTGTAATCCCAGCTACTCAGGAGGCTGATGCGGGAAGAAGGCTTGAGTCCAGGAGTTGGAGGCTTCAGTGAGCTATGATCATGCCACTGCCCTCCAGTCTGGGCAACAGAGCAAGAACACGAAAACGAAAGTCATACAAGAGCTAAGAAAACGCCTGCAACTTTTTATCATTGCAGCACCAAATTAATCAGGAGGAAAAGGAAGTCATCTAGACTGGTTTCCCACTGGGTTTGCTAAGTCCTCTGCCCGTGATCTCATCTATTCACCCCATGCCTCCAAGATTGTCCAGATGGAAATTAAGGCACGGGAGCTTGGTGACTCTCAATACAGCACAAATAATAAGGAGTGGAAGCAGGATGTGAACACGGGTCTGGCCCCAGAGTCCCAGCGCCTTCTCCATCGCATGCAATCAGTTACAGTTATAAAATCGACGGAGGGCAGATTCTCTCTGAGACGGACGCTAAGTCTTGCTAAGTCCCGGAGCAGGGGCCAGGGCCTTCGGAGGGGAACTGGGCTTCCACAGGGCAGAGAGGAGTAACCATCCATCCCACGCTCCCATGCCCACTTTGGCACCCCTGAGTGCCCCCACCGCGCGCAGCCCCACAGACCGGGTCCCCGCGTGGGTCTGGAGGCGAAAGTCGCCTCCCGCCCACGTCTCCGCCCCGCTCCGGCCCAGCCCACGCTGTTCGGAGAGTAAGTCTCCGGGCCTCCCCCAAGCACAAGACAGCGGGGCCCTCTCCGAGCGCACTGGGAGCGGCCCTGAGGGGAGCGAATGGCGACGGCATAAACACGCTGGCGGCGGCCAGGGCTTCCTCACTGACCCTGCAGGCCTCCTCAGGGCCGCCCGCTTCGCCCATGGCAGCCGCGGCCTCGGCTCCGTGCTCCTGCGCGGCGGCGTGCCCTCTGACCCCTGACGCCAGAAAGCGCGGGAACGTGTCCACGCCGGGGGGGTCGGCAACGGAGAGGCGCGAGGCTCAAACCTCGCAGAATTTGCGCAGTCTTCTCGGCCGAGAGAGCTAGGAGTGGTCTTGTCGAGGTCCCACTTTGGCTCTTCTGGCTTAGCCGGGGTTTTAAACTTAGCCGGGGTTATCTGCAAAGCAGAAGTAAAGTAAGCCCCTGATGTAAGTGTCAAGCAAAATAAATCGGATGGGTCCTTTCCTGTTTGGCGAAGAATGCTACACTAAGGGGGACTGTTTCAAACTGGCAGTCTTTGCTGGAGACCTCGCCTCCGCGGTTCGCCTTCCCTCGCTCGGATTCAGGCCCTTTTATGTTAAGGGTTGAATTTTGTGTCAACAGGCACCTCGGAAGGTCGCCCAGATAACTGAGCGGAGCAACTGAGATAACCCCCGCTACGTGTGGAGTGACCTAGTCCATTAACTTGCCCCGGCACGCCCGCTGAGTCCGCAAAATATAGGATGTCCTCGGGTTTTAGATGAACCCAAAGCTAAGATTTCTTCCCTCTCTAGAGTTAGCAAGCAGCCCGCCCTGCCCAACTCCCCTGGAAGCGCGCGTGCTCTCCAGGCTTCGGGACGCCGGCGAGGGCGCCCCAGCACTGGCACCAGGGCTCCAGAGTAAGGGGCGCGCCGACCTGCCCGAGCCTCTGCAGGCGCTGGCGGAAGGCGAGCCCTCCACCTGCTCAACAGGCCCCAGTGCCGGCCTTTCCTTCCAGTCTCAACTCCACCCGGGAGCCCGGGGGCTCCACAGGTAAAAACTCCGTGCCACGGAGATCGCAAGTGAGGTGCTGGCTCAACGGGGTGTACTAAATGGGATTAAAGATCCTAGACTGTGGCTAGGCACGGTGGTTCAAGCCTGTAATCCCAGCGCTCAGGGAGGCCGAGGCGGGAGGATTGCTTGAGCCCAGGAGTTTGAGACCAGCCTGGGCAACATGGCGAGATCCCGTCTCTACAAAAATAAAAAGTAGTGGGGCGTGATGGCGCGCGCCTGGAGTCTCAGCTACTTGGGCGGTCGACATGGGAGGATCGCTTGAGTCTGGCAGGTCGAGGCTGCAGTGAGCCAAGATCGCGCCCCTGCACTCCAGCCTCGGCGACAGAGGGAGACCCTGTCTCAAAAGCAAAAAATCCTAAATCGTTTACAAACAGCCGTCCGTCTCTTCCTGGCCAAGTCCTAACCCTGGCTAACCTCGCAGTGTACAGCCTGAATTTGGGCAACCGAAAGGCAGCGCCGGCGCCACGCGCACAAGAGATGGGCCGCTCCGCCTGCTGCCAGGGCCACGGCCGCGCTCACTCCCAGAGCGCGCTGCGAGCGGCGGCGCCTTTGTGACGCCATCAGCCCGCGCGCCGTCGCCGCCTTCTGTGCAGTCGCGGCCCTGGCGGACGGCGACTGGCTTTTCCGCGGCGCTCGGCTGGCGGCAGCTGCACCGCGGGTTGCGCGGCCGGGGATGCTCCAGCGGGCGCGATGGCCCCCGCCATGCAGCCGGCCGAGATCCAATTTGCCCAGCGGCTGGCGTCCAGCGAGAAGGGCATTCGGGACCGGGCGGTGAAGAAGCTGCGCCAGTACATCAGCGTGAAGACGCAGAGGGAGACAGGTGGGCGCACGGCGGCGGTCAGCCGCGCCACATGGCGGGCCGGGGGCCGGGGCTGGAGCTAGGGCCCTGGCACGGAACGCGGCTTCCACGTGTTGTCGTGACACCCAGCGTGTGCTTAGGTTTCCGCGCTGCCGGAACCGCTTCTTGCTGTGTCTAGTGCCTTTTTACACTTGAGGAAACGGGTTGAGGGGGTTCCGTTACTTGTGAGAGTCACAGTAAGCGGGGAAGCTGAGAAAAGACCCACATGGGTCCGATTCCCCAGCCGGCATCTCGAATCACGGGACTGCCCTCATTTGCCCTGGTGTTCGGTCGGTGATTGCCGCCTTTCTTTGACCAGCACCTTTACGTGCGGAGGCTGGAGGAGAGAAGTCAGAATCACTACCCTCGAGGATCTGTTAGTAATAAAGCAAGGAGGCAAACAGGCAAATAAAGTAGACCTTGTGTAAGTGTAGTAAACGAAGTGAAAACCAGGTAGTAGGCCGGGCGCAGTGTTTCACGCATGTAATCCCAGCACTTTGGGAAGCGGAGGCGGGCGGATGACCGGAGGTCGGGAGTTCGAGACCAGCCTGGCCAATCCAACATGGTGAAACCCCGGCTCTACTAAAAATACAAAATTAGCCGGGCATGGTGGCGCATGCCTGTAATCTCAGTACTCGAGAGGCTGAGGCAGGAGAATCGCTTGAACCTGGGAGGCGGACGTTGCGGTGAGCCGAGATCGCGCCATTGCACTCCAACTTGGGCAACAAGAGCGAAACTCTGTCTCAAAAAAAAAAAAGAAAGAAAGAAAACCAGGTAATAGCAAGAAGTGAAGGAGGTTGCTCTTCTTGATAGACTGTTCTGGGAAGGCCTCTCGGGTGATGTTAAGCTGCGATCTGAAGAGAGATGAGCGGAAACCGCCTATGCAGAGGCAGGAAAGAGCTTCACGTGCGCTAGGAGTGGTTTGAAAGACCAATTAAGTTGTGGGTGGGCGGGGAGAGTGTGATGAGATGAAGTTGGAGATTGTAGGCAGTGGCCAGATCACACAGGGCTTTGTAGTGTAGATTTTAACGGCACTGCTGTTGAATGATTTCATTTACCTGATCCAAGAATATTTTCTGTAAACTCTTGAGTGAGCCCACACGATATGAACTACAATGTGTGACAGAGGTTTTAAGATAAAGTTTGATTTAGTTACTGATGGTACTAATACATTTAGAATCTGCTTAAAAGAACAGATATTATCTCCCCCATTACTGACATTCTCAGTTTAAGAAAAATCACCAGAATACCCAAAAAAAGAAAAGAAACTTTCCTGGGAAGTCTGGTAGAAAAAGGAATGAAGACCAAAATTCCTGACTTTGGTTCTGTTAGGGATCTCCCTAAGAGGTTTTGTTTACTCTCACAGTTCCAGGTACCCCATATATGCTGGTAGTTTCTAAACCTAAATTGTTGACCCAGCCCTTTCCTACTTGCAACTGGGATGTGCCTTGCTAGCCTGGCTTCTCTACCTGGCACCTCACACTCAGGATGCCAAAAACGTCGTATTTTCTTTCCCCGAAAGCCTGCTGCTGCTCCTTTACCACCTGTTTTCTCTTCTTTTGGTTGCTAGTTCCCACCCGCCATTCGGATTCCAGCTGGACGCACGGGATTGTCCTGGACTCCTCTGTCTTCCTCATCCTCTTCCCCTGGCCCACATCCAGTGTCCCTCAGTCTTCCCTCCTTCGCCTCCTGATGAAAATAAATTCTCTGACCGTGGGCCCTTTGCATCTCACCCAAACTTCTGCACCTGCATATTCCCTAACTGCTCTCCTTAACTTCATTTGTGTCCCCCCGAATCTGTCCTCCACAGACCAGCCCAGGGTCATCTTCCTAAAACAAATCTGATCCCACATCACCAATATTTTTTGAAATTCAGCGTCTGCAAGTCATATTCTGTCCTCAGGTGCTCTTCCTCCCTAAGCCCCATGTGACTGCTTCATGTTCCGTCAACAGAACCGGTCATGGGTCTTGGTGTACAGCACACAATTTCTCACCTCTCTGCCTTTGCTTCTCCTGTTCACTCTGCAAAGATTCCCACACCTTCTTCACTCCCAGCATTCAGTTCAGTATCACTTCCTTCAAAAAGCCTCCCCTAGCATCTCGCCTGACTCCTCCAGGGTCTAAAACATCCATTGTATCTCTGTTGTAGCACTTAGCTACATTGCTTCTTAATTATCAATGTGCCATTCTACTCCCAAAACAGTGTAAGCTTCCATGTGTTTTCTTAGCCAGAAGTGGGAGTACATGCAGCCATGAAAGGTCTTGGCCTATACAAAAGTAGAAGACGAGAAGCAATACTTATGGTGCTAAGACAGCCTAGACAGAGCCTTTTGCTCAAACCCTTTGGTGAGCCAGCCCAGGATTTGCAGATGCTGAGGTTATGCGGGGGCCTAAGACCAGTTTACACCAGTGCTCCAGAGTCCTGACTGGTTAGTGCCTGTCACACCCAGAGTTTCTTGTCTTGTACATCTTGTTCACCACCACATGGCATGGAATACAGTGGGCCTTCAAAAAATAACTCTGCAGCGTGAACGTCACGGACAGTGATAATGGGACAAGAAAACACAAGGTCTCTGCCACAGATATGGCCCATCACAATTAAAACACAAGTTTGGAAATAACTTGGCCTGACATTTGACTCCCGTTAACAGGCTCAAACTTTTTTGCATCTTGTCTTAGGCATCATAAAGGAAATCTGAGATTTCACTCTTCCTGAAACATGAGCTGTTCTGCAGCAACATAAATAGATAGCTTTGTAATTTTAAAAATAAATTGGAAATCTTTGTATTGCTTTAAGTAACAGAATGTTGAGCTCATGCTTTAACTGTTCAAGTTGGGTACTCATAGTCCTAAAATGATCACTCTCCATGGCTTTCATTCATAAGAGCTTATTTGTCCCAATTCATTCATTCATTCATATATTTAGCAAACATTTATGGAGTGCCAACTGTGTACTATTATGTACGCTACTCTTGGCACTGGGAATATAGTAGTGGACAAAACAATCCCTGCCTATCTTATCAGTTCTGCGACTTTAAAAATATTGACTAAAATGGAGAGGCATCCTAAAATCAACCTGGTGACAATTGAATTTGCATCATTGCTTTCTTTTTGGCAACACACAAAATAACAGTACATCTTATGGTTAATGCTATATTAGATTCAGTAAGAAAGTGTTTTTTTATAATGATGGGGTTAGGGTTCTCTCCGCCCAAGAGTTATAATAAATAGGAGTTGTGGATGTTCTGACCCTGGGGCATCTAAAATGGCTCCTGGGCTCGTTACATGGTGAGAGTAGCTGTTGGATTTGCTATTTTCAAATAGCAATTTGGATTGCTAATTTCAAAACCTACTGGTATTTCACATGTCTACATGTCTCACTTTGATGTTCACCTCTTTTGTTTTGTGTGTTTTTGTTTTTTGAGACAGAGTTTCGCTCTTTCACCCAGGCTGGAGTACAATAGCACGATCTCTGCTAATTACAACCTCCACCTTCCAGTTTCAAGCGATTCTCCTGCCTCACCCTCCTGAGTAGCTGCGAGCACCCACCACCACGCCTGGCTAATTTTTGTAATTTTAGTAGAGACAGGGTTTCACCATGTTGGCCAGGCTGGTCTTGAGCTCCTGACCTCGTGATCCGCCCGCCTTGGCCTCCCAAAGTGCTGGGATTACAGGTGTGAGCCACACCGCACCCAGCCTTTGTTTTTGTTTTTTTGAGAGACAGAGACTTGCTCTGTTGCCCAGGCTGGAGTGCAGTGGCACAGCCTCGGCTCACTGCAACCTCCACCTCCCAGGTTCAAGCGATCCTCCTGCCTCAGCTTCCCAAGTAGCTGGGACTACAGGCGTGTACCACCACGCCCAGCTAATTTTTGTATTTTTTTAGTAGAGACGAGGTTTTACTCTATGTTGGCCAGGCTGGTCTTGAACTCCTGACCTCAGGTGATCTGCCCACCTCGGCCTCCCAAAGTGCTGGGATTACAGGAGTGAGTCACGGCACCTGGCCTACCTCATTCATTTTGAAATAACTAAACCTATATTGTATTTTTGTAAAAATGTAATTGTATTAAGTTTCAGAAATTTAGCCCCAAGAAGAAAATAGAGAAGAAAAGACTGGTGAAACCAAACTGCTTCAGATAATGTACTTTGCCTTTCAGAGTTTTGAAAGTAATTCAGTAATGAGCATTTCTGTCGTTTACTTTGAATACTTCAAAATAGGTGGCTTGTTTTATTAAATTCCTAAGTGAACACACACACACACACACACACACACACACAGACATAAATGGAAAATAGATGTTTTAAAAGGGAACCAAATAATGCCAGGCGTGGTGGCTCACGCCTGTAATCCCAACACTTTGGGAGGCCAAGGCAGGTGGATCACTTGAGGTTGGGAGTTCAAGACCAGCCTGACCAACGTGGAGAAACCCCGTCTCTACTAAAAGTACAAAATTAGCCAGGTGTGGTGGCACATGCCTGTAATCCCAGCTACTCAGGAGGCTGAGGCAGGAGAATCGCTTGAACCTGGGAGTTCGAGGTTGCAGTGAACCAAGAACGTACCATTGTGCTGCAGCCTGGGCAACAAGAACAAAACTCCGTCTCAAAAAAAAAAAAAAAAAAAAAAGGAAAAAGGGAACAAAATGTAAATAGACCCTAGGAATAGAAAGTGAGACAATTATTATTGTAATATCTCACCAACTGAATAGTGCTTTATCCTTACAGTGTTTCACACGTCTTGGGCTTGACCCTAACGATAAATCTTTCATATAGTATAGGTGGTAGAACTGAGGCCCAAAAGTCAGTTGACAGTTTTCTGATACTGGGCACTTGTTGGTAGGAAGCTGGGGCCTGAGCCAAGGTTTGTTTCCGTGCTACTGCATTGCCTCCTAGAAAAGAGACAATCAGAATATCTTTTCTCATTATATTAGCCTGTTCTTACGCTGCTAATAAAGACACACCGGATACTGGGTAATTTATAAAGGAAAGAGGTTTAATGGACTCACAGTTCCACATGGCTGGGGAGGCCTCAATCATGGCAGACAGCAAAGGAAAAGCAAAGCAAAGGCACGTACGTCATCCATGGCAGCCAGGCGAGAGGGTATGTGCAGGAGAGCTCCCCTTTATAAAACCGTTAGATCTCATGAGACTTACTCATTCTCATGAGAACAGCATGAGAAAAACCCATCCCCGTGATTCAGTTACCTCCCACTGGGTCCCTCCCACCACAGGTGGGGATTATTACAATTCAAGGTGAGATTTGGGTGGGGACATAGCCAACCCATATTACTCACCCAGCCCACTTTGCTGCCCACTGTCCAGGGTCTATTGTCACTGTGAGAATCTACTGTTTTCCATTATGAACGCCTCTGTAGCACATCGTACTGTGCCTTTGCCTGTTATAGATGTGGGCTATCCATAGTAGATACTGGGCAGACCACATTATCACTTAACCGTTGGCTTGACCCAATGGTCTACTTACAAAACCATCTGGAGATAAATGTGCTGTTTTTAAGTGAGAAAGACCAGAATACAGAATATTAGGCCATTTAGGTCACACACACAACTGTGCTTTTCTGCACTACATGTAACAGTTCTGTAAATAAAGGCACAGGAAAGATCTGGAAAGATGCACATCAGACAGGTTGCATCAGTCCCTCTGGTTCAGAGCCTGGGATTCAGGAGGCAGGGAGCAAGACAAGCTTGTGATTATATCACTTTGATGGTGGTAAGGTTCTTTGCAATAAACCTGTTTTTATTAGTTAGGACTCTTTCAGTTGCAACTGGACAGAACATCCACACCACGCTAGAGTTATTTTATTTTATTTATTTATTTGTTTGTTTATTTTTTGAGATGGAGTCTCGCTGTGTCGCTCAGGCTGGAGTGCAGTGGTGCGATCTTGGCTCACTGAAACCTCCGCCTCCCGGGTTCCAGCGATTCTTCTGTCTCATGGAGAATCTTGGTGCCATTCTCCTGGGATTAAGTGAGTGCTCACTTCTAGTTCCTGTGTGATCTGACTGTTAAAGAGCCTGGCACCTTCCTCCTCTCTTGCTATGTGACATGACAACTCCCCTTCCCCTCCAGCCAAGACAAGACGCTCCCTGAGGTCCTCACCGGAAGCAGATGCTGGAGCCATGCTTGTACAGCCTGCAGAGCCCCAAGCCAAATAAACCTCTTAGCGTCAGGTGTTCCTTTATAGCAATGCAACAGACTAAGACAATGACGTAACTGGAAGGGCAGGAGCGTTAATCAACTTAAACACAAAAAGAGGATTTAAAGGACCCAGGTGACTGTGTGGGGTCAGGCTCAGGGCACTCCTTGTCCTTGCTGGGCAGCTACATTGTGATTCCTCTCCAAGGCTCTCCACCTTCAAGCGGGGTACAGAGGGACTCTGTGGTCTGGGTGGGGCTTACCCCACATGGAGAGGAGACGGCTTCTGCCAATTTAGCAGAATTCCCTTGGCCACAGGACAGGTTCAAGGAAAGCCAAGCGACCCTCTGCAGGTAAAAATCTTCTTGCTCAGTCCTTAGGAGTCTCTAGCTCTCTCCTTACTGGACTTGAAGAGAACACACAGTTCATACCTGCTCCCAGCCACCTTGTAACACAAGTGGATCCTGTCTGAGAATGGAGACAGTCTTTGGGGCAGCAGAGGTTGCAGTGGAGAAAAACAAGGTTCTGGCACCAGCAGTTGAGCTCCTGCACAAATCTGTGCTTCACTTTCCCCCTTAAAACTAGCGTGGCAGCCAGGCGTGCTGGTTCACGCCTGTAATCCCAGCACTTTGGAGGCCGAGGCGGGCGGATCACAAGATCAAGAGACTGAGACCATCCTGGCCAACATGGCGAAACCCTGTCTCTACTAAAAACTACAAAACATAGCTGGGTGCAGTGGCAGGTCCCTGTAATCCCAGCTACTTGGGAGGCTGAGGCAGGAGAATCGCTTGAACCCAGACGGCAGAGGTTGCAGTGAGCTGAGGTTGCGCCATTGCACTCCAGCCTGGGTGACAGAGTGAGACTGTCTCAA
>NW_016809139.1:2478324-2516292 GCF_001698545.2 Rhinopithecus bieti | reverse complement strand
TTTGGAGGCCGAGGCGGGCGGATCACAAGATCAAGAGACTGAGACCATCCTGGCCAACATGGCGAAACCCTGTCTCTACTAAAAACTACAAAACATAGCTGGGTGCAGTGGCAGGTCCCTGTAATCCCAGCTACTTGGGAGGCTGAGGCAGGAGAATCGCTTGAACCCAGACGGCAGAGGTTGCAGTGAGCTGAGGTTGCGCCATTGCACTCCAGCCTGGGTGACAGAGTGAGACTGTCTCAAAAAAAAAAAAAAAAAAAAAATCCTTAATAGCATGAAATATCCAATCTGTTTAGTTTTCTCATCTTCTCAAATTTTTTTATGACCAATCCAAATTAGGACCCCCTGTTGCATTTGGTTAATATGTCTGCCAAGACACTCTTAAATTCTAACAGTTCTTACCATCTTTTTTTTTCTGTACAGTTTATTTGTTGGAGGACATGGGTCATATGCTTTGTAGAGTTTCACATATTTGGGGTTTGTTGACTGCATCCTGTTGTCTCACCATGTTCCTCTGTCCCCTGTATTTCCTATAAACTAGTATTAATAGTTAAGATTTGACACAGTTGGGTTTTTGTTTTTTTGTTTTGTTTTAATTTTGTAAGAAGACTTCACAGTTGGTGCAGCGTTCTTCCTGTCGCCATCACCTCTGGCATCTGCTGCGTGACTGCCTGTGCGTGTTAATGATCGCTCAGTGGTTTGGGTGTGGATGGTCTGACACACCCATTTTCAAGTTTCTTAATATTGTTTGTTTGTTGGTTGGTTGGTTGGTTGGTTGGTTGGTTGGCTGGTTGGTTGGTTGGTTTGTGAGACAGAGTTGCTCTGTTGCCCAGGTTGGAGTGCAGTGGCGCGATTATAGCTTACTGCAGCCTTAAATTCCTGGGCTCAGGTCATCCTCTCACCTCAGCCACCTGAGTACTTGGGACTACAGGCACATGCCACCATGCCCTGCCAATTTTTTGGTTTTGTTGTTGGGGTGTGTGCGTGTGCATGTGTGTGTTTAAGACAGGGTCTTGCTCTGTTGCCCAACTGGAGTACAGTGTTGTAGAGACTGGGTTTTGCTGTGTTGCCCAGGCTGGTCTGAAACTGCTGAGCACAAGTGAGCCGCCACGCCTGGGTGATATCTTTTCATCTAATGTTTTAGCAGCCATTTGTGATCCTTGCCCAAAGCCTTTAATTCACTGGGGATATATGTGGTCTTTGAACATGATTAAATATAAGTGCAGGTCACTGTGACCAAGAAAAAAAGTTATTGCAATCACAACCACAGTTGGCTCAGCTCTACTGGGGTTTATCACTCATACCATACTTACATTAGCCGTGTGAGGATCCCCAGGCACGATTTGTTCATAACAAGAGGGCAAGAGAACCAGTTGGTACATCTTCTCTCCAACTGTGAAAGGAAATATACTTTAATAAACTAGTTTTATGTTAGTTTCTGATATCTTGGTTTTACATGGAAAACTATCAGAATCAAAATGCAGGCTGGGTGTGGTGGCTCACGCCAGTAATCCCAGCACTTTGGGAGGCTGAGGCCAGCGGATCACCTGAGGTGAGGAGTTCTGGACCAGCCTGGCCAACGTGGTGAAACCCTGTCTCCACTAAAAATACAAAAAATTAGCCAGGTGTGGTGGCGCACGCCTATAATCCCAACTACTCTTGAGGCTGAGGCGGGAGAATCGCTTGACCCCGGGAGGCAGAGGTTGCAGTGAGCCTAGATTGTGCCACTGCACTCCAGCCTGGGCAACAGAGCAAGATTCTGTCCCAAAAAAAAAAAAAGAAGAAGAATCAAAATGTACCATTATAAATTGTTGATGGGAGAAAGACCCTTAGTAAAGTGGAAATCAATACCTATAAATTAAGGTAAATGCACTCTGAATACACTGAATAAACTTTGGTCCATCAGAAAAGGTCTTTTTGTCACTTTTTTCTTTTTCTAAGAGACAAAGTCTCGCTCTGTCGCCCGGGCTGGAGTGCAGTGGCGCAATCTCGGCTCACTGCAAGCTCCGCCTCCTGGGTTCCCGCCATTCTCCTGCCTCAGCCTCCAGAGTAGCTGGGACCACAGGTGCCCGCCATCACGCCTGGCTAATTTTTTTTTATTTTTAGTGGAGATGTGGTTTCACCGTGTTAGCCAGGATGGTCTCCATCTTCTGACCTCGTGATCCACCCGCCCCGGCCTCCCAAAGCCCTGGGATTACAGGCGTGAGCCACTGTGCCCGGCCCTTTTTGTCACTTTTTAAGCATCTTTTGGAGTATTAAGATCACGTTGATTCTAAATATTTGTTTGCATTCATCTAATTTATAGCACTTTGTTGCTCCAAAAGATTTCTCCTAGGATCTCCTAGTAAAATCCTCATAAAGACCATTTGTAACACACATCAAGACTTGAGGTTTCTGTTTGTGTTCTAATTTCATGGTCCATAGGCTCGGAAACTCCAGGAGTGTACACCTACCTTATCATTTTGTGATTCTTTATGTCAGTCAGCAAATACTTTATGACACCTGGGGTCTACTCAGGAGGTCTAAGGCTGAACAAGACTGGTCATTTAGTCATAGATCATGAAGGCAGAGGTAGATCCCTAAGTAGCTAGAGTCAGAACAAAGCCAACCCTGGTGATGCCGCAGTAAATGATCACCGTTACAGGGAGGGTGATTGGGAGGCAGCCACTTTCGACCTCATACTAGGATCCTTAAAAGGTCATTTCTGCAAAAATGTTCCAAAGTAGTGTCAGCGTCCCCAGGCCCTTTCCTAGGCCTTGGACACTCAGATGTACTGTTCGGAGCTCCTGTGTCCTCAGCCTGGCTGGTTTTCTGTTCCTCGGAAGCCCCGTTGCTGGGGCTTCGTATGAGCAAATCCCCCGCATCTCTTGTAAGATTTGCAGTTTTACTTCACAAGACCAGCGAAAATGTCAGTGTGCAGGATGGCTGCACGTGGTGGGCAGGGAGGGCCTTGAGGGGGAGCTGATTTCCTAAGTGGCCACTTTGTTCATGAATTTTGTGTTGTGATGACATTTGCTTCCTCACACTGAGGCCAGGCCACCACTGCCACCCTACCCTGTAGCTGATAAAGCTGCAGGTACAGTAGTAATTTATTTGTGTTTCTTTTATAATAATAACGAAATGTTTGCTTCCATTTTTTAAAAAGACGTGCAAATGAAAGAGAATTAAAATGTATGTGGTACTTCACCACTTTCTAAACTTTAAGAAAGGAGATGCATAGATTCTAAGATGTTTGTGCTGTTTTGCCTTCCAGGAGGTTTCAGTCAGGAAGAACTTCTAAAAATCTGGAAGGGGCTCTTCTACTGCATGTGGGTGCAGGATGAACCCCTTCTACAGGTAACGTGCGTTCCCTTTGTCACGCTCCCTGGTTCTTGCTGTGTCTGGATAAGAGACTTGAGCACTCACGCTGTGCCAGTCCCCCAATACACTGATGCACACTGACAGTCATGCTTCAAGGAGTCATTTTCTTACCTCTTGTCCTTACAGAAAGGGATGCAGTGTCAACACAGTTAGGTGAATTGTCTTTTCAAATAAAATGAAAGATGTGCATTCGTTGCCAATTTACTATTGCTCTGTAAAATTTCATAGGTGCCATGCTAGGTTTTACATTACTTAAAGTTTCTCTCTTCTGGTAAGTTTATTTTTTGTGGTCAAGGATGGCATGACAGGAGCACTAACTAGTGAAGACCCCATGAAACCCAGGACAAGGCAGCCGCTTCGCTGGGCTTTCGGTTCCATGGAGAGCAGGCAGTAGGCGTTCCGCGAAAGCCTCCCTGTTAAAGCCGAGTTGCCTGCGCAGTCATCCAAACATGCAGCAGGCTCGGTCTCTCTCTGCAGGGCCTGCTGAGCCCACCACCAAAGCCACCACTAAAGAAGTGACTTTCACTTTTTAAAAGCTTTGTTCTGACCCATAAACGTAGATCAGATCTGCCTCTGTAGAGGTAGAGGAAGCTTCTCCACCCGCGAGCCACATGCGGCCCAGGATGGCTTTGAATGCAGCCCAACACAAATTCGTAAACTTTTTAGGACCTTGTGAGATTTTTTTTTAAGCTCATCACTATCATTAGTGTTAGTGTGTTCTGTGAGTGGCCCAAGACAGTTCTTCCAGTGTGGCTCAGGGGAGGCAAAAGACTGGACACCCCTGAGGTAGAAGAACCAGCCTTGAGGAGAAGTGCTTGCAGGTCTCTGATGCAGATGACAAGTCCTCAGGGTGAGATTTTACTTTTCTGGGTTTTAACATGCAGCCTTGCCATTTCTCCCATGCTGCGTAATAACTTGTTTTAATTCATTTTTATTTTACTGAACATATTTTGAGTAGGAGCAGGGCAAAATATTTCTATATTACATTCAAAAGTAACAACCAACAGCTTTAGTGGAGGAAGAAAACCAACGGACAGGAACCTCATTCTCCCACAAAGCAAAACAGACCGGGTGCCGTGTGAGTGAGACCGATGAGGAGTGTGCTTTTCTCACGGAACCTCAGGAACAGGGGGCATCTCCCCAGAGTGAGCCTGCTGCACCTCAGCAGGGCATGCTTTTCCAGGGACCCCTTCACCCAGGACAGAGCCCAGAAGGCTGGGTTTACCTTCACATTCCACCTTGTCTAACCGGGCTGGGGGAGGCCTTTCCCGCGGTGTGCAGTGAGCATCCCAGCGTCTAACCTCTGTGGGTCTGCCCTGCTGTCTGTGTTTCACAGGGTTTCTGGAATTATGATGAAGTGGTTTTTTGGTTTGTTTTTGGTTTTGTTTTATTTTGTTTTTGTTTGGTTTTGTTTTTGTTTTTTTTGTTTGTTTGTTTTTTTGACAGTCTCACTCTGTTGCCCAGGCTGAAGTGCAGTGGTGCAATCATAGCTCACCACAGCCCCAGCCTCCCTATTGCTCAGCTGATCCTCTTGCCTCAGCCACCCAAGTGGCTGGGACTACAGGTGCACACCTCCGTGCCTGGCTAATTTTTGTATT
This sequence comes from Rhinopithecus bieti, assembly GCF_001698545.2. NCBI lineage: Eukaryota > Metazoa > Chordata > Mammalia > Primates > Cercopithecidae > Rhinopithecus > Rhinopithecus bieti. Next base: position 2,511,334 of record NW_016809139.1, on the reverse strand, counting down.
TTTTTGTAGAGACTGGATCTCACTGTGTTGCCTAGGCTAGCATTGAACTCCTAGACTCAAGCGATCTGCCTGCCTTGGCCTGCCAAAATGCTCGGGCTCCCATTACAGGCATGAGCTGCCATGCCCAGCTTAGATGTGGGTTTTTTGGTTGTTGTTGTTTTGAGACAGAGTCTCGCTCTGTGGCCCAGGCTGGAGTGCAATGGCGTGATCTTGGCTCACTGCACCCTCTACCTCCGAGTTCAAGCAATTCTGTCCCAGCCTCCCAAGTAGCTGGAACTAGAGGCACACGCCATCACGCCTGGCTAATTTTTGAAGTTTTAGTAGAGCTGTGGGGGGTGCCATCTTGGTCAGGCTGGTCTTGAACTGCTGACCTCAGGTGATACACCTGCCTCGGCCTCCCAAGGTGCTGGGATTACAGGCGTGAGCAACCGCACATGACCAGATATAGTTATAAAGCCAAGAACTGATAACTAAATTATTTCATCTCTAGTTTATTTGAACTGATAACTAGAGATGCTTTTTTAAACATGTAGCTTAACATAGTTCTTGCAGACATACTAAGTTAGCATAATAGTCCATCAGTATTGGAAATTACACATTTGATAAAATTCAGATATTCGGATACATACTTCTTAGTGGAAGTGACAAGAGGCGTAGACCTTCCCGCCAGCAGAAGTGGGAGGAGGAAGCAGGCCGCGGCACGAGCATCTCATGTTGGCCCACGATAACCCCCATTTTTCTCCCCAACCCCGCCTCTGCAGGAAGAGCTCGCCAACACCATCGCACAGCTAGTCCACGCTGTTAACAACTCAGCAGCTCGTAAGTCTTGTTGTTTCTTCTCCTTCCTTCCAAGTTTTCCAACGTGCTAGTTTAATGGGAACCTTGTGCCGGTATTGTGTAGATGTCAGTGGACAAGCCATTCCTGTTTTTAAAAGCTGTGATAAACTTAGTCATTGACTTGGTGAGAGGGCGAAGTGTCTTAGGGAGAATTGATTTGATATCTCAGAGATTTCAGAAAGTGCTTCTAGAAATAACAATCCTCCAGAATCTTCAAATTCTGAGTTACTTTAACTTGCAGCCTGGAGAGCCAGATGCAGGGTCCATGGTGACCTCTGGATGCCAGGTTCATCTTCCCCAAGAACAGAGCTGTCACTGGTAATAAATAAATCCACAGAAGACACCACTCCTGGTGTCTCAACCAAAGAGAAAAGAAATTAGTTAGGGTGCTTCTGTGTCAGGCATTGATTGCTTACAAAGGAAGAAAAAGGCAGCAGACTTCGTTTGTTCTGCTTAATGCTCTTCGGAAAACCATCCTAATGATTTCAGCAACCCCCAGTGGTGCTCTGAATATTAACTGACTCATAATGAACAAAATTCTACATATGATATATAATAGATTTGCAAAGACGAAAAAAGAATTGTGCACAAAGAAAGAAAACCAAAAAATCAACAAAAATTGTTTTGAATAAAAAAGTGCCAGTTTTGTGGGTCAGAAGAGAAAATTGAGTGCTTTGTGCTGTAGCTCACCCAGACGACACCTCTCATTAGACAAAAATATGAGTTTCTATATGGATTATATAAGTGTCAGAATTAATGATTTTGGACTGATTGTTAGGTACCAGTGCAGTAGAAGAGTCACTAGAAATAGAACAAGGAATCTTTTTATTTTAAAAGGAATGTGGGTTTGCAGTGGATAAAGGAAAAATGCTCCAGAGAGCATTCAAATCTAACATTACAAGGTTGCCAGCCCTTCCTATTATTCTGTTTTTATTTAAATGCAAAAGATCAAGGCCGGGCATGGTGGCTCATGCTTGTAATCCCAGCACTTTGGGAGGCCAAGGTGGATGGATCACCTGAGGTCAGGAGTTTGAGACCAGCCTGGCCAACATGGTTAAACCCCGTCTTTACTAAAAATACGAAGATTAGCCAGGTGTGGTGGTGCTCACCTGTAATCCCAGCTACTCGGGAGGCTGAGGCAGGAGAATCACTTGAACCCAGGAGGCAGAGGTTGCAATGAGCTGAGATCTCATCATTGCACTCCAGCCTGGGCCACAGAGTGGGACCCCGTTTCAAAAATTAAAAAATTAAAAAGTAAAAGATCTACACATGTCCAAGTGATCGTTTAAAAATAATGTAAAGAAATGATTATTTTAATTATCAAAACGTTTTCTAGCTGGCCCAAGAATTACTTGAGAAATTGAGTAATAAATATGCTAGTTTGTTCCTCTTCATTATTTCTTGCTATATGTTAATATATTGATGCTGGAAAGCAAGTATAGAGCCTTTTGTTTCACTGCACAGAAACCTGTTATTCAGACCTTTTGGCAAACATGAATCGAGAATGGAAAGGAATAGGACAGGCTGCGCCTGGACAAAATACTATATGTAAGATCTGCACAGTTACTTCCAAAAACTCCGGGGAAGAAAACGAATGTCCTTTATCTTGGAAGCAATTGAAAGGTTTATTTGTGAAGCAAAAACAAGCCACAGCTTAGTGTGAAGGGAAGAATTTTGAATGTGTCCTGGAAAGCTTCTCTGTTTGAGCTTTTGCAAGCTCTTAAGGATGAGTCCTTGGGGGGCGTTAGTGAATATGTTGGGTATTTTGAGACAGAGTCTCTCTCACTGTGTTCCAGGCTGCGAGTGCAGTGGCCAATCTCAGCTCACTGCAACCTCCACCTCCTGGGTTCCGTGATTCTCATGCTCGGACCTCCTGTGAGTAGGCTGGGGACTACAGACGCCATCACCACTACCTGCTAATTTTTCTATTTTTAGTAGAATGAGGGTTTGCCATGTTGCCATGGTGGTCCTTGACTCTCTGGCCATCAAATGATCTGCCACCCTCAGTCCTCCCAAAATGCTGGTTACAGGCGTGAGCACGATGCTCCTGGCTCTGAATATGTTTTTATGTCTAGAAGTTAAATATGAGTGTTGTGAAATTTTTTTTACTTTTGGAAACCAGGGCCATACCAATTTCATTGGGTCCTCCTCATTCTGCTGAGCGTTGATAAATATTTCTTAACTTTCCTTTTTTTTTTTTTTTTTTTTTTTTTTTTTTACAAAAATTGCTTATCTTTAGCATGATTCGTCTGGTACCTGAGGCAGTCCTTTGAAGTCTTGAAGCGAAACGGCTGGGAGGAAAGGTCAGTAAACTATTCGAGTTGGCATCTGGTAGCCTTAAAACTTAAAAGGTAGTAGAGTGTCAAGTTTTCTGAACTTGTAGAATACCATGAGACGCTCGATACATCGTTACCTACAGAGAATTGAAATCCAGTAGAAGGCATAGAATAGTTAAGTATATATGACAATTAACATTTTATACTGATTTAAGTGATTGCTTTTTTCCTTGTAAAATGATTTCAGTCTTGCATTGATTGTTATGCTGTGTAGGTACCAGACCGGAGTATTTTTTTTCTCTTTGGGAAGTGAGAAGTGTTGGCGTACTGTCATTAACAGAAGCATGTGTTTGGTTCTTTAGCCGAATCAAGGTTTTCTTGGATGTCCTGATGAAGGAGATCCTGTGTCCTGAGAGTCAGTCTCCTAATGGAGTGAGATTCCACTTCATTGATATTTACCTGGATGAACTCTCCAAAGTTGGGGGGAAAGAGGTAAGCAGCTGACGACAGGCTGCCTATGGGGTGGGAGGGCCACCAGTGTTTGCAGTAGTTGCCAGTGAATTACTGTGGGGTGCCACTTCGCATGACCAGCGACTGTAGCAGTGTGAATTGCTTCAGTCCTGTCTGGGAATGTGTCCTAAGCAGCTGGTGGGGCGGGATTTGTGCACTGAGGATGTACATGACAGTCTTACCTGTAAAATAGAATTGAAAGCAAGCTACAGACTCCAGTGAAGAACTCACTAATACGGGGGAGTGCTCAGGATCTAGGGAGCTTTATAAAGCCGTAGGAAAAGCTGTGCAAATGGTAGACATTTTTAAGGTGTATACTCATAAAGAGACAAAAGGCTGGAAAGGAAACATACATTTTTTAGTACGCAGATCATTCTCTGGATGTGGGAATATGCGCAGATTTTGCTTTCCTTTCACAGATGTTTTGCAGGGAATAGGTATTTTTTTTAATTAAAAGAAAATATGTTATATTCAAAACAATAATTCTTTTGTCTCACACGTGAAGGCACTGTCCCTGTGACCCCTCTTGTAGAGGCAGTGTACGTATGTCCTATGTCAGGTTTGTCCAGCCCGCTGCCTGAGAGCTGCATGGGGCCCAGGGCAGTTTTGAATGTGGCCCAACACAAATTAATAAACTGTCTTAAAATATTATGAGATTTTTTTCTTTTTTTTTGCATTTTATTTTATTTTTAGCTCATCAGCTATGGTTAGTGTTTGTGTATTTTATGTGTGGCCCAGGACAATTCTTCCAGCGTAGCTCGGGGAAGTCACAGGATTGGGCACCCTTGTTCTGTATGTTGGGCGGATACGATCGTGCAGGTTGGGCTGGGTGCCTTTCTCCAGCCACTGCACTGAGATACCAAGTAGCTGGAGGGCGGCCTCGATATTCAGCCTGGCTCCTGGCTTCTGTGGTTCTGTGGTGTTCCCTAGGGGCGCCTTGGGGTTGTGTGAGACAGGCATTGCTTGGTCTAACTCCACCTTTGTCAAAGATGTGAATGGTCCCTTTTTCAAGGACATGTCAAGAAGGGCAAGGCTCTTTCTCAATTTTTCCCTTTTTCTAAATTACAGCTTTTAGCAGATCAGAATCTCAAGTTTATAGATCCATTCTGCAAGATTGCTGCGAAGACTAAGGAGTAAGTGATCCCCATGTTGGTCCCGACTGCTCCGGGCACTTGGTCCCCGCTGCTCCGGCACTTGGTCCCCGCTGCTCCGGGCACTTGGTCCCCGCTGCTCCGGGCACTTGGTCCCCGCTGCTCCAGCACTTGGTCCCCACTGCTCCGGGTACTTGGTCCCCACTGCTCCGGCACTTGGTCCCCGCTGCTCCGTGGCACTTGGTCCCCACTGCTCCGGCACTTGCTCGTGGGGAGCTGCTTGCCGTGGCGCATCCACGCGCAGGGTACTCAGGACACTGCTTCACAGCAGAGAGCAGCTGGAGAAGGCGGCCGAAGCTTCGAGCAGTGATTTGCCTCTTCTAGCTTCAGTATTTGACTCACTCATTCCAGGAATGCCCTCCCATGCCCAAAGATCTGATTGCTGGGCGTCCCATGCCTGTCGGGTGGCACTTAGGCAGTTCCTCGCAGATGCTGGCTGGCCCGTAGGGGCCACTCCAGACCACAGCCACGTATGCAGGGCTTCCCTCTGCGCTCCTGAAGCCAGAAGGCCAGGCCATTCGTTTTCATCACATGCTCTCCACTGTGCTTCTACCCGCAGCCACACCCTGGTGCAGACCATAGCTCGGGGCGTCTTTGAAGCTATCGTAGATCAGTCTCCTTTTGTGCCTGAGGAGACGATGGAGGAACAGAAGACAAAAGTGGGCGATGGTGACCTCTCTGCTGAGGAGATACCTGAAAATGAGGTGTCCATGAGAAGAGCTGTCAGTAAAAAGAAGACAGGTAGGAGGATGTTCTTGGTCAGTCTAGCTTTCTTTCTGGTAAAATCCTCCTCAGACAAACAGTTTTTAATATACTTGTTGGCATCTTACTGAATGCAACCTATAGTTGATGACTCTGCCTCAGCCCTTCCCAAGAAAAGCAGCAGAGGTGGGTTCATTGTGCCTGGAGGGTGCCTAGCGGGGCTATAGGGAGACCTGAGACCTGTCCCATGTGGCATACACACATTTCTGTACCTCCCAGGATCTCAGGACTGTCCTCCAGGATTTTACATTGTCACTGCTAGTGCTTTCTGGTGCTTTTTGTTTGCTTTGTTGTTTTGTTTGACGTATTTTAACACCTTAGCATGGCCTCATTCCTACGGGTTACTCGAGGGACGTATGCTTGTTTCTGTGGCTGTCCTTTCTCAACTCACGATTTCCTTCAAGGTTCTTTTTCTTGGGATGTTTACATGCCCGCTGTGGACTGGCATCATTCTTACTACTGTTTTGTGTCTGCACACTTAAGGTAGAATATGCTTTTGAAGTTGCAGACCCGTCCAAATTCTCAGTGCTTTATCTGAATGCACAAAATGAGAGGAATGGTTAGGTCACAGTTTACCTGCTTTTGAAGTGTTATATAACCATTTAAAAGCAAAGTTCCTAAAAACTAAGGACCAAAGGAAAATTAATATACATATATATGTGTTTTTTAAAGTGCGGCACCAACTCTGTGGAGAAGGAGCCTGATTTGTTGTTTGGGTTTTCTTTAATTATTATGGCTATATAATAGTTGTGCATCTGATTTGTTTTTAAACGTTTATTTGTGCTTTTATTTTTTTTTTCACAAAAGGTAATTTTATTTATTTTGATAATTTAGGGGGAACAGGTGGTTTGGGTTACATGGATAAGTTCTTTAGTGGTGATTGCTGAGATTCTGGTACACCCGTCACCCGAGCAGTGTACACTGTACCCAGTGTGTAGTCTTTATCCCTCACCCGCCTCCCACCCTTTCCCCTGAGTCCCCAAAGCCCATTGTATCATTCTTCAGCCTTTGCATCCTCATAGCTTAGCTCCCACTTTTAGGTGAGAACATAAAATATTTTGGTTTTCCATTCCTGAGTTACTTCACTTGGAATAATGGTCTCCAACTCTATCCAGGTTGCTGTGGATACCATTATTTCATTCCTTTTTATGGCTGAGTAGTATTCCACGGTATATATACCACATTTTCTTTATCCACTCACTGATGAATGGGCATTCAGGCCGGTTCCATGTTCTCACAGCTGTGGATTGTGCTGCTATAAACATGCGTGTGTAAGTGTATTTTTCATATAGTGACTTCTTTTCCTCTGGGTAGATACCCGGCAGTGGAATTGCTGGATCAATGATAGATCTACCTTTAGTTCTTTAAGGAATCTCCATACTGTTTTCCATAGTGGCTGTACTAGTTTGCATTCCCACCAGCAGTGTAAAAGTCTTCCCTTTTCACCACATCTGTGCCAACATCTTTTTTTTTTTTTTTTTTTTTTGAGACGGAGTTTTGCTTCTTGTTGCCCAGGCTGGAGTGCAGTGGTGCCATCTCGGCTCACTGCAACCTCCACCTCCCAGGTTCAAACGATTCTCCTGCATCAGCCTCCTAAGTAACTGGGATTACAGACACCTGCCACCAGGCCCAGCTAATTTTTTGCATTTTAGTAGAGATGGGTTTCATCATGTTGGCCAGGCTGGTCTCAAACTCCTGACCTCAGGTGATGCACCCACCTCTGCCTCCCAAAGTGCAGGGATTACAGGCATGAGCCACCATGCCCAGCTACCAACATCTATTTTTTTTTTTATTTTTTAAATTATGGCCATTCTTGCTGGAGTGAGGTGGTATCTCATTATGGTTTTCATTTGCATTTCCTTATGTCTGTTGACCATTTGTATATCTTCTTTTGAGAATTGTCTGTTCATGTCCTTAGCCCACTTTTTGATGGGATTTTTTTGTCTTGCTGATTTGTTTGAGTTCCTTGTAGATTCTGGACATTAGTCCTTTGTTGCCTGCATAATTGGCAAATATTTTCTCCCATTCTGTTTTATTCTGCTGATTATTTCTTTTGCTGTGCAGAAGATTTTTAGTTTAATTAGGTCTCATTTATTTTTGTTTTCATTGCATTTGCTTTTGGATTTTTCTTTTTGGAGACAGAGTCGCACTCTGTCACCCAGGCTGGAGTGCAGTGGCGCGATCTCGGCTCACTGCAAGCTCTGCCTCCCGGGTTCATGCCATTCTCCTGCCTCAGCCTCCTGAGTAGCTGGGACTGCAGGCGCCCACCGCCACGCCCGGCTAATTTTTTGTATTTTTAGTAGAGACGGGGTTTCACTGTGTTAACCAGGATGGTCTCAAACTCCTGACCTCGTGATCCGCCTGCCTCAGCCTCTCAAAGTGCTGGGATTACAGGCGTGAGCGCCCGGCCGAGCTGATTTTTCTATAAGGTGAGAGATGAGGATCCAGTTTCATTCTTCTACATGTGGCTTCACAATTATCCCAGCACCATTTTTGAATAGGGTGTCCTTTCCTTACACTTTGTGTTTGTTTGCTTGGTTGAAGATCGATTGAGTGTAAGTACTTGGGTTTATTTCTGGGTTCTCCTGTTCCATTGGTCTCTGTGCCTGTTTTTATACCAGTACCAATACCATGCCATTATGGTGACTACGGCTTTATCGTATAGTTTGAAATCGGGTATTCTGATGTCTCTGGGTTTTTGGGGGGTTTTTGTTTTTTTGGGTTTTTTTTGCAGGGCGGGGACAGAGTCTTGCTCTCTCAGCCAGGCTGGAGTGCAATGGTGCGATCTCAGCTCACTGCAGCCTCTGCCTCCCATGTTCAAGCGATTCTCATGCCTCAATCTCCCTAATAGCTGGAATTATAGGTGGGCGCCACCACACCTGGCTAATATATCTTTGTGTTTTTAGTAGAGATAGGGTTTCACCATGCTGACCAGGCTGATCTCGAACTCCTGACCTCAAGTGATCCACCAGCCTCAGCCTCCCAAAGTGCTGGGATTACAGGCATAAGCCACTACTCCCAGCCTCCAGATTTATTATTTTTGCTTAGTCTTGCTTTGGCTATGCAGGCTCTTTTTTGGTTCCACATAAATTTTAGGATTGTTTTTTCTAGTTCTGTGAAGAATGATGATGGTATTTTTATGGGAATTGCATTGAATCTGTAGATTGCTTTTGCCAGTGTGGTCGTTTTCACAATATTGATTCTACCCATCCGTGAGCATGGGATGTGCTTCTGTGTTTCCATTAGTTTGTGTCATCAGTGACTTCTTCCAGCGGTGTTTTGTAGTTTTCCTGTAGAGATCTTCTGCATCCTTGGTTAGGTATATTCCTAAGGTTTTTGAGGTTTTGTTGTTTGTTTTGTTTTTTGTTGTCGTTGTTTTGGGGGGTTTTTTGCAGCTGTTGTAGAAGGGATTGAGTTCTTGATAGGATTCTCAGCTTGGTCGTTGGTGGTGTGTAGCAGTGCTACTGATTCGTGTACATTGATTTTGTATCCTGAAACTTTGCTGAATTCATTTACCAGTTCTAGGAGCTTTTCAGATGAGTCTTGAGGGTTTTCTAGGTATATGGTCGTATCATCGGCAAACACCGACTTTGGCTTCCTCGTGACCAGTTTGGATGCTGTTGATTTATTTCTTTTGTGTGATTGCTCTGGCTAGGACTGTTTGTGCTTTTAAAAAATCTGGAAGGTTAAACCAAAATGTTTTATTTAGTTATTTAGAGACAGGGTTGGCCAGGTGCGGTGGCTCAGGCCTGTAATCCCAGCACTTTGGGAAGCCCAGGCGGTTGGATAACTTGAGGTCAGGAGTTCAAGACCAGCCTGGCCAATATGGTGAAACCAAGTTTCTACCAAAAAGGACAAAAATTAGCCAGGTATGGTGGCATGTGCCTGTAGTTCCAGCTACTTGGGAGGCTGAGGCGGGAGAATCACTGGAACTCAGGAGGTGGAGGCTGAAGTGAGCTGAGATCGTGCCACTGCACTCTAGCCTGGGCAACCAAGCAAAACCCTATCTCAAAAAATAAATAAATAAACAGATAGCTAGATAGATAGATAGAATAAAGAATCTATTTTTTTTTTCTCTTTAATTTTTAGACCTGATCAACAGGAAGTAATTTCAGGAAGTAACTTCATTTATTTATTTATTTATTTTAATTTTTTTTTTGAGACAGAGTTTCGCTCTTGTCGCCCAGGCTGGAGTGCAATGGCGCAATCTCGGCTCACTGCAACCTCCGCCTCCCGGGTTCAAGCGATTCTCCTGCCTCAGCCTCCCGAGTAGCTGGGATTACAGACATGCACCATCATACCATGCCCGGCAAAATTTGTATCTCCCTGTTGGTCAGGCTGGTCTCGAACTCCCGACCTCAGGTATTCCACCTGCCTGGGCTTCCCAAAGTGTTGGGATTACAAGCGTGAGCCACTGTGCCCGGCCAAGAATCTTTAAAAGAAAGAAAAAATACTCTGGCCAGGCATGGTGGCTCACACCCATAATCCCAGCACTTTAGGAGCCTGAGGTGGGAGGATCGCTTGAGCCTAGGAGTTGGAGACCAGCTTGGGCAACATAACAAGACCCTGACTCTATAAAAATTTTACAATTAGCCAAGCATGGTGGCACATACCTGTGGTCTCAGCTACTCAGGAGGCTGAGCTGGGAGGATCAGTTGAACCTGGGATGTTGAGGCTGCCGTGAATCATGATCATGTCATGCACTGCATCCTGGGCAACAGAGCTACCAGCGACCCTGTCTCAAAAGAGAAAGAATAAAAGAAATAGTCTAGTCTGGGTGTGGGGACTCATGCCTATAATCCTAGTACTTTGGAAGGCCAAGATGGGAAGATCACTTGAGCCCAGGAATTTGAGACCAGCTTGGGCCACATAATGAGACCCCCATCTCTAAAACAAAACAAAACAAAAATAAATAGTCTGATTTTAAGTTTGATGTAGATAACAGAGTTGACTAAGGACCTGGAGCAAGTGTTACGTGGTCATGGGACCACATGGGAGTAGTCTCTGGGTCCCTCCGCTCCCCACATTTCTGTCAGCCTAACCTGGACACAGACTCTCTTCGAGTGCAATTCCAGACGTTCCCTCCCAGTTACGTTCATCAAATGCGTGCTGCACCTGCCCCGTCCTCCCCAGGCCTCACCCTGATGCCACACCACTAATAAGCTTAGAGGGTTCCAGAAACAGTACGTTTAAGATAATTTTGAGTTCTCCTGAGTCTGTTTAATCTGCTTCTTCATAGGTTGTAACACTCTTTGAATGTTTTAAGTGCTAAAAGTTGCGTTAATATTGACTTGTGTTTCCTGAAGCATGCTCGAGAAGTGACTGTACTGCTGTGACAGGTTCTCACCAAGGTCCTAAACTGACCTGAGACTAGGGCCAGACTTCTGCATCCATGCTGCTACCCCTGGTGGTCCAGGGCGATGCAGTGTCCCATCCACTTGCCTGCATCCCTGGACAGGAGCTTCCCATTCACCACAGCCTTCGTCCTAACGGGACAGTGTGGGGGGGAGGGAATCATCGAAGGCAGCAGGGAATTGGGGTTTTATGGGTGCAAAAGGCAAAACATGTGCTTTTTCCCAGACTTATTTCCATTCCCATAGCCTGAACAATCAAAATGTCCTGGGAAATTATAAATGTCTTTGCAGAGTTTTTCTCCTGAAAGAAATTTTCTTTCGTTTTTTATTTTTTTGAGACGGAGTCTCGCTGTCACCCAGGCTGGAGAGCAGTGGCGCGATCTTGGCTCAGTGCAACCTCTGCCTCCTGGGTTCAAGCGATTCTCATGCCTCAGCCTCCTGAGTAGCTGGGATTACAGGCGTCCGCAACCACACCCAGCTAATTTTTGTATTTTTAGTGGAGATGGGTTTTCGCCAAGTTGCCCAGGCTGATCTAGAATTCCTGGCCTCAAGTGATCCACCCACCTCAACCTCCCAAGGTGCTGGAATTACAGGCGTGAGCCACCGTGCCCAACCTTCTTTTTTGTTAAGAGACACCTAATTAGACAATGGCTTCTGTGGAAGTAGTCACTTCTGTGTATTTGATATGTCAAGAATTTGGTCTTGGTATATTTTGACAGCACTGGGCAAAAATCATTCCAGAAAAGATGGACTCAGTGATGAAAGAGGAAGAGATGACTGTGGAACCTTTGAGGACACAGGACCCCTTCTCCAGGTGGGCGGCAGTTGTTGCTTTTTATAGAATATGGATTTGCTGTGGAGTAGCCTGACTACAGAATTAGGGTCACAGCTAGTTAAGCTATAAGGCCTGAAGTGTAAACTCCTTTTTAATCCCTTCAGTCACTAAATGTCACCTTCCTGAGAATAACCTTATTGGAGACAAGGAAATGTAAATACGATGGGGTTTTGACAGAGATAGTAGCACTTATTTTGAATGGCTAAGCTTTGCTCTGTTTTCTACCACAGAGCCAGCTCTAGTGGCACTTGTCAAATAAAAAAAAGTTTACCAAGTACAGATTGCAAATCTAGGTTAAGTTTAAAAAGAAGCACACCCTCCGGCCGGGTGCACTGGCTCACACCTGTAATCCCAGCACTTTGGGAGGCCTAGGTGGGCAGATCACCTTAGGTTAGGGGTTCGAGACCAGCCTGGCCAACACAGTGAAACCCCGTCTCTACAACAAATACAAAAATTAGCCCGATGCAGCAGCGCGCACCTGTAACCCCAGCTACTCGGCTGAGGTTGCAGTGAACCGAGATCACGCCACTGCACTCCAGCCTGGGTGACAGAGACTGCGCCTCAAAAAAAAAAAGCACACCCAGGTAAATTTTGTTGTGGGTACTCTATCACAATTTAAAAAAAAAAAAAAGAATTACTTACCCAGCTTCTCCCAAGAATAAACAGAACACGCATTTTTCAAAGGTAGTGCTTGTGCTCCTGGTGGCCAAGTCCCAGCACATGCATATTTAGCCTGTCTGTTGGCAAGTGCTTCAGTAGGGGCTTCTCTTACTAGCAGATGTAAATGTCCAAGTCAGGCAGTGTTGTTTGGCTGCAGACTTAATGTTTAGTTTCTCTTCCTGCCTAGTTTGACTATAAGGCTGTTGCTGATCGACTCCTGGAAATGACCAGCAGGAAGAACACGCCCCCCTTCAACAGGAAGCGCCTCTCCAAACTCATCAAGAAGTCAGTGACTGGAGGGAGGGTTCTGACATCATCCTTCCTTTAGTTCCCATCTCCTGGTGTGGGACAAGCCATCTGCATGCTTATCTTTTTTCTTTCTTCTTTTTTTGTCCTTTAATGCATTTGTGTATAGCAATGTAATAGACACATGTAAACTGAAAAGCTTAATGGAAACAGCAGTCCCACCCCTCAGGTTCCATTCTTCCAGTGCAGCCATACTCATCTCTTTCTTAGCTGCCTTAGAGTGATGTGAAGTCTATTCATGTGTGAAATGAACCAACCAGAAGCTGATGTGAAGCTGCTATTTAGGTGTCTTCTGCTGGTGTGCTACTGAGATAGATAGGGTTAATTCTTTACCTGTCCCCTCCCTCCCATATGGCTATGCCAAAAGTGTTAGTTAATTCAGCTGTCAGTGTTGACATCACTCTGACCATAGTGACATGATGACCTGGAATTCATGGAGGGCCTCATGTGTGGCTTGCTGTCATCGGTGACAACTGTCTGATCACACTCTAGGAGCCGGGCACTGCTCTGAGCACTTTGCATACATTCAAGTATTCCATGTTAAGCCCCCAGAAAGCAGCTCCTGTAGTTCTGCCCATTTCCCAACTGGGTTCCCAGGGCACAGGGTGGTCCTAGTTTGCCCGAGGTCCCTGCTATCCAGTGTCTCCTCCCCCGTGCATCTGCCCACACTGCGCTTCGATGCTTCTAGTTTGTTCTAATGCACAAAAATTGTGTAAAGCAAAACACGGCTTTGCCTTTCTGCACTGGAGAATTGAACATAAGCAGAGATCTAAGCTATTTCTGCCTTCCGAAACAAAAAATTGAATTTCTTAGTTTGATTTGGGTGTGCCAAGGTGCCTCTTTGGCCCGCCATGTCCTTGCTGGTATTGACAGTAACCGAGGGCGGCACTGGCCTTGAGCTCTTTGGCCTTTGTATTGCACCACCTTTCCCTCACGGAATTTCCTGTCTAGCCTCCCCTCCTGGAGGAGAACGTGAATTAGCAAATATTTAACTATCGCTTGTATTTTAAAAATTAAATACATATGTCTACAGAAGACAGAAGGGATTTCTTTATGAACATTTGTTACTTGTTTTAATTTTTTTTATTTTATTTTTTATTTTAGATTCCAAGACCTCTCTGAAGGTGAGGTGCGCTGAGAATCATCATTCACGGTGTTTTTCATGAATATGGACCCCACTGGGGGCGTTGATGCCAAACGCTGAGAAACAGGATTGAAAGAACTTTACTGAAAACCTCTAATAAGAAATAATAGTCCTTAGCCTAGGCAAAATAGCGAGGCCTCATATCTACTAAAAGTGAAAAAATTAGCCAGGCATGGTGGTGTAAGCCTGTAGTCCCAGCACTTGGGAGGCTAAGAGGGGAGGATCACTTGAGCCCAGGAGGTCCAGGATGCAGTAAGTTGTAATCACGCCACTGCACTCCAGCCTTGGTGATAGAGCAAGACCCCAACTTTTTTTTGTTTGTTTTTTGTTTTTTGTTTTTTTGAGACGGAGTCTCGCTCTGTCACCCAGGCTGGAGTACACTGGCCAGATCTCAGTTTACTACAAGCTCCACTTCCCGGGTTCACACCATTCTCCTGCCTCAGCCTCCCAAGTAGCTGGGACTACAGGCGCCCGCCACCTTGCCTGGCTAGTTTTTTGTATTTTTTTAGTGGAGACGGGGTTTCACTGTGTTAGCCAGGATGGTCTCAATCTCCTGACCTCGTGATCTGCCCATCTCAGCCTCCCAAAGTGCTGGGATTACAGGCTTGAGCCACTACGCCCGGCCAAGACCCCAACTTTTAAGAAAGAAAGACTAGCCTTTACCTAGTCATACCACAGTACAGCCATGGGAGGTGACACAAGCCTAGGGCCCCCTGCAGCCTGCCTGCCTTCCTATCCTGGGCTCTCCCCTAACCGCCAAAGTGAGAGGGTGGACTGCTCTCGTGTGGGGTACTGCGATGGTTTGGTTTGGTTTTTATTGTTTTAACTAGATGGATTTGCAGTGGCCTAGGAAGGTTTTAATTGGATACTCTATGAAGGTAAAAACGTAATTTCTCAGGATCCCTTTCATTTGCTGTTACGTTTGGACAAGTCAGTGAAGTCACCCCATACCCCTCATGCACTAGGGACACCTGGAATTGGGAAGTGCACCGGTGAGCTGGTTGGAATGCAGAGACCACATTAGCCAGGCCCCCAGAGTCCAGCTATGGAGGGTGTCACCGAGGGCTTGTGATCCCTTGCTTTGCCTTGGTTGAGAAGCCCACAAAGCTTTTTTAAGTCTGTAATTCCTGTGTCAGCGGCGCTCAGGTTTGGGTGGGAGAAACAGTGAGGAACGATGATGATGAGGCAGAAATTGGGAGGGGGCTCTTAGGCCCCTGGGGCAGACTCTCGAGCGCCTGGGGAAGCTGACAGTGTGTCACTCTGGTATCTAGGAAGCAGTATATCTCAACTCAGTTTTGCGGAGGACATTTCTGCTGATGAAGATGACCAAATCCTCAGTCAAGGAAAGCATAAGAAGAAAGGAAATAAACTTTTAGAGAAAACTAACTTGGAAAAGGAGAAAGGTAAGCTGTAAAGCTGAAGAGAAGGGCCCTTCTCTTGAGGGCTTATGCCTGAGCCCTTGGGGAGCGGTGTGCACCGTGGAGGCATCCGAGACTTGAGCTCGTGCCGTCACAAAGCATTAGCAGAGCCCAAAGGTTCGGTTTGTAATGGCTGAGAGGTAAAGGTGGTTTTCCAAGTGTTCTGCTGTTTCAGTGGAACCATGTCCCCACCTCACCCCGCTCACGTCCGCCTGCTCCCGAGGGCACCTCTGCAGGGAAGCAGGGAGCTGCAAGAAGCACTAGGGGGCTGCTATTTGATGACCAGTCTAGATCTATGGTTTTTACCTTTGGGCCCTAGAATTAGTGGAAATCGGACGATTTCAGTTCCATGTGTGTTTATAAATGGACAGACGGAGGGCTTCCAGTCACAGTTGGGAATGGAGGAAGTAGGACCAGACGACAAAGGTAGTTGGGCACACCGAGTACCTCAAGGGAGACAGAAACTCCTGGTGGTAGAATGTCAGGAAATTGTGTCTACCGATCATACTGTCTCAGAATCACCAGCAGGACTCTGGCCCAGCCGGCACTGGGATGCTTATTGATGGGTTTCTGTCTTTTTAGGAAGCAGAGTCTTTTGTGCAGAGGAAGAGGACAGTGAAAGCAATCTTCAAAAGAGAAGAAGGAAGAAGAAGAAGAAGCACCACCTGCAGCCTGAAAGTCCAGGCCCAGGAGATGCAGCCCCGTCCCTGGAACAGAACAGGGGCAGGGAGCCTGAGGCCGCTGAGCCGAAAGCCCTGAAGGCACGTGTGGCCGAGCCAGGCACAGAGGCCACATCCAGCACTGGGGAAGAGAGTGGCTCCGAGCATCCTCCAGCCGTCCCCATGCACAATAAAAGGAAACGACCGCGGAAGAAGAGTCCAAGGGCCCACAGGGAAATGTCGGAATCAGCAGTGTTGTCCCCAGAGGACATGTCTCAGAGTGGCCCCAGTGGCAGTCATCCTCAGGGACCTAGAGGGTCCCCAACAGGTGAAGCCCAACTCCTAAAAAGGAAGCGGAAGCTTGGTGTTGTCCCTGTCAATGGCAGTGGCCTGTCCACGCCTGCCTGGCCTCCACTGCAGCAGGAAGGCCCTCCCACAGGCCCCGCGGAGGGGCCGAACAGCCACACCACCCTGCCCCAGTGCAGGAGGCTGCAGAAGAAGAAGGCAGGGCCTGGCAGCCTGGAGCTCTGTGGCCTGTCCAGCCAGAAAACAGCAAGCTTGAAAAAGAGGAGGAAAATGAGAGCGATGTCAAACTTGGTAGAGCACAACGGGGCGCTGGAGTCCGAAGCCAGGCAAGCCCAGGCTCTGGTAAGGTGGGAGCACCCGCAGGCCAGCTCGCCGCAGAGGCGCTCAGACGCGTCCAGGGGGTTCCACTGCCTGCTTAGGGGAAGGGTGGGGGCCAGCGGCCAGGCCTCTGGACTCAGCAGCAGTTAGAATAGGGCGTGTTCACAACAGCCTTCACTGAGGAGGAAATCACAGGTGACCAGCACTTCGGTTCTCATCGGTCACCTTCACTCCCCCAGACCACGTGTTTGGGTTCAGGAGGGCCCGCTCTGAGCTGGGAAGGTTATCCCATGGGCCAGGCACTGCTGCCCCAGCATGTTCAGGCCAGTCTAGGCCTTTGTTGAAGGCAGGTCTGGTTTTCTTCATCAGCCCATGGCCAGTCCAGGCCCCTTTGGCAAAAGAGGAAGCCCAAAATTCTCTTGCCTCACTTCCCTTCTTTTCTATATTCTTTTCTTTAGTTAGCTCCCCGCCCCCCGCCCCCACTTCCCTGCCAAAGAAACTTTACTAGCCAGACCACTTATCTTCTTAATGGAGAGACTTTCCTTCCCCTTGGATCTCTAGAGCCAGATAGAAATGAGGAACCAAGCTGCTGATCTGGTTTTGGGTCTGGCTCTGTCACCCAGGTTGGAGTGCGGTGGCGCAATCTCGGCTCACTGCAACCTCCACCTCCCAGGTTCAAGTGATTCTTCTGCGTCAGCCTCCCAAGTGGCTGGAATTACAAACACATATCGCCATGTCCAGCTAATTTTTTGTTATTTTTGTAGAGACAGCGTTTTGCCTTGTTGCCCAGGCTGGGCTCAAGCAGTCCACCAGCCTCGGCCTCCCAAAGTGCTGGGATTACAGGTGTGAGCCCCTGTGCTTGGCCCTGATCTGCTTTTCACACCACCTGTGGGTGCACTGGGCTTCCAGGCCAGGGCCAGCAAACGTAGTTTCACTGGAACAAAGCCACATGCACTCGTATGTGCAGGTCCATGGCCATTTTCACACTGCAGCGGCAGAGGCAAGCGGTAGAGACAGAGACCTGTGGTCTGCAAAGCAGAAAATAACTCTGCCCTTCACAGAGTTTGCACACCTTGGTCAGATCTTGCTTTGCAAACACCGCTTTGCGGAGGTTGTGACCTCTCCTTTGTTGAAGTGGACACGTGTGGACCTGGTTAAGTACTGGTTTGGGGCTAAGAGTGTCTGCAAGTGGCTAGTGAGTGAGTTTATGGTCAGGAAAGCCTTACCCAGGGGAAGCAGTGCACTGAGCCGGATGGCAGGAGGCCCATTTCTAGCCTCGAGTCTCTCCTACCTCACAGTGCCTTCATCTCCTCCCTGGACTGCAGCCTGTCCCTCATACCCTCAGTGCTGCTTCCTCACCAAGAGGGCCAGAGATACTGCCTTTCTTGCCGTCTTCTTAGGCCCCTGGCAGCCTGTTGTAAAGAGGATGGGGTGTTGCTCAGTCAGTCCCAGGGTCGAGGGAAGCTTTCCCCTGCCACCTCTCCCGGCGGAGGGAAGGTGCACAGGAGAAGCTCCTCAGGCTTCCCTGCCCTCCAGGCAGCACACTTGAACCTGCCGGAGCCACCCGTGTGTCGTCAGCGGCACTGGGTTTCCTGCACGTCTGAGAGCCCAGAACGAGACCCGGTCTCTCTCTGGGTGGCTGTGAGTCGCTGCACACCCAGTGAGTGTCCTGGGCCTGCCTGTGAGGGACCCACAGCCCCCATATGGGCATCACTGCCCTCCACACCAGACTGCCAGGGCAGTGACGATTCAGCTACAAATGGGAGAGTGAATTATTCTCTAACAGATTGGCTTTGAAAGGCTGAAATCCTCAATTTGAAGATGAAGATAAAAGTGGGTCCTTACTCTGAGAAGGCGTTTTCATCGCCCCTCTTGGCATGGTGCCATGATAGGTGGTCGTGTTGTATGTGAAGCCTGAGCTCTGCCGAATGGAAGGGCTGTTTGCAAGCGCAGTGCAGAAAACCGCAGGCTCTGGGGTGGGCTGGATCCGCCGTGGGGCTCTGCTTTCCCCTTCTGTGTGCATGGCCAACACAGCAGGCTCTGTTGTCTGACCCCTCCTCTATGCTTCTCACCCCTCGCTCACAGGGAAGCAGTGGGACTTTCAGTTCCCTGAAAAAGCAGAAGCTGAGGGCAGACAGCGACTTCGTGAAGTTTGATACCCCCTTCTTACCAAAGCCCCTGTTCTTCAGAAGAGCCAAGAGCAGCCCTGCCACCCGCCCCCAAGGCTCTGCTGTCCAGGTGTGCACCCTCCCCAGAGTGACACAGCACGTTTCACCACAAGGGCACAGATGGGCTTGAGCTGACACTGCTTCCCATGCCAGGCCTGGAGTCCCACTGTGGCCCTCTGAGCCTGTCCACAGCAGACAGGTTCCGCAGCCAGGGTAGCATGAGGTCTGGGTGGTCTGGGACCCACCGTGAGGGATCGCAGTCAGGAAGGGGACTTTGAGGGATGGTGGATCCACACATTCTGCCTCCCAGGGCTTCCAGCTCAGGGTTTGCAGAAAGCAGTTTTCTCGTGAAATGTCACAGTGTTAATGCATAGGTGGTACAGGTCAGCAGTAGGAGGTCCACACTTCTAGAAATGGGGGTCAGAGCAGGGACTTGAGGAAGTGCTTCCTAATGCAGGCTGGATCTGCTTCCGGGAATGTGAGTCGGAAAGAAGATCGTTGATTGTGGTGAACTGTTAGAATATGCAGATAGCTTGGAGTCTTTGTGCACGAGAAGCTGGGAACTGTGTCCATTGTCCACTAAAGTGAGATTCCATTGTAGGCATCGTCTCATCGATGTCATAGAGTCTTCAAGCTAGAACTTCAGAACTCTCCAGCAAAAGGCAGGGGAGTCTTGGCATTTTTCCTCATGGATTCTCAGTGGTGAACTGTTTCTGGACAGTTCAGGCATCTTCACTGTTGCCTTTCTTCCCTGGATCGTAGAACCCTGTGGTGGTGATGAGGCTATGACCGCAGATGGGCCAAGAGTGCCAGCACCACTGACCCTGGGCTGGGGGAGGCACGCATGGGACACTGGGAAGGACAGAGGGCGGTCCTGGTGAAGCCCGACAGCAGGGTTGGTTTCAGTCTTGGCCGCAGTCCCTTCGGCCTCTCCCTATATGTGCCACTCAGTAAGCAGCAGTGTAGGCGACGTCCCCTCCAGGGCAGGTTCTCCAAAAAAGCCTGACAGGGAGACTAAGTGCCTCTGTTGTACTTGCATTACTCCTTTTGTTCCTGTTATTTCTCTTCTGCAGCTAAACAAGACACCGTCCAGCTCCAAGAAAGTCACCTTTGGGCTGAACAGAAACATGACTGCAGGTAAGTGGGTTTTGCCGGTGGCAGGCTTCTCTGGAGCACAGCTGCGGCTCCTGGTGCGGCTCGCAGCCTGGTTCCACAGGCGCTGAGGGGAGAGGTGGTGGTCCGAGCTCCTCACTACCCATTTCTTTTTTTTTTTTTGAGACAGAGTCTCACCGCTCTGTCACCCAGGCTGCAGTGCAGTGGCAAGATCTTGGCTCACTGCAACCTCCGTCCCCCACCCCGGGTTCAAGTGATTCTCCTGCCTCAGCCTGCCAGGTAGCTGGAATCACAGGCGCATGCCATCACGCCCAGCTAATTTTTGTATTTTTTCACCATGTCGGCCAGGCTGGTCTCAAACTCCTGACCTCAGGTGATCCACCTGCCTCAGCCTCCTAAAGAGCTGGGATTACAGACATCAGCCACCGAGCCCAGCCCCTCACTGCCCATTTCTGAGTCAGAAGGAAGCAGCTGTGTGTCCCTCGTCCTCAAAGGGCTGTGAGTGGGGTGCCAGTGGTGAGTGTGTATGTTTAGCCAATTGCCTGGGACCTCTTAAGAGAGGATACCTGGAGAGACGTGATCCAAAAAGCCGTTCTCCCAAGTGTCTTTCTAAATACTGAAAGCCGCCCCACAGAGAGGCCATTTGAGATTGTAGTGGACCATCAGCTGTAGCTGTCTCTCTGCGAAACTTCGGAACAACTTGCTTCCTGGGGGACGGAGAAGGGTAACCCCTGTCTTCCTACTTTTCATATTGGTGCCATCCATTCGAGTTGATTTACAAAGGAAACCAAAGTTTTAAAAAGTATTATAGGCCAGGCTCACACCCGTAATCCTAGCACTTTGGGATGCCAAGGTGGGCGGATCACGAGGTCAGGAGTTCCAGACCAGCCTGGCCAACATGGTGAAACCCCATCTCTACTAAAAATACAAATTAGCTGGGCATGGTGGCAAGAGCCTGTAGTCCCAGCTACTCAAGAGGCTGAGGCAGGAGAATTGCTTGAACCCAGGAGACAGAGGTTGCAGTGAGCCAAAATCGTGCCACTGCACTCCAGCCTGGGTGACAGACTGGGTGAGAGTCCATCATCGCAAAAAAAAAAAAAAAAAAGTATTATAACGAGTTTAGGACCTGACTCTTGTTGGGAACTGCAAGTAATTGTGTGTGTATGTGTGAATGTGTGTACGTGTGCCAGTATGTGTGTGCATGTGCATGCACAAGTGTGTGAGCGTGTATGTTTAGGGAAAAGACACTCTCGGAGAGCCTGAGGAGCTCACCCAGCCTTTACAACTGGAGAAAATGAACAGGACGAATCCTGCAGCTCCACATAGCACAGATTTGTCCCAGACTCAAATGCCTAGTTCACTCATTGTCCAAAACACCCCCACCCTCAATGTTCACCCTTCCCGGAGCCACCCGACCAGCAGCTCCCCTTGGTGTGTACAGGCGGCCTCGGGAGGGTGAGTTGAGGCATGGGACATGGCCTCACTGCCCTCCTTCCCTCAGAAGGCTCCCAGGCCTGCTGTCTGCAGGACCTTGAGATGGCCCTGCTTCGTCCTAGCAAATGGGCAGGGTTGGCACCCAGGCAGGACACTGTCCAAGCTGTTGAAGGGACAGCTGTTGGACCTGCTTAACATGGGGCCTTGCTCTCATTTGGGACAGAATTCAAGAAGACAGACAAGAGTATCTTGGTCAGTCCCACGGGCCCTTCCCGAGTGGCCTTCGACCCTGAACAGAGGCCCCTCCACGGGGTGCTGAAGACCCCCACCAGCTCACCTGCCAGCTCACCCCTGGTGTCCAAGAAGCCCCCGACCGCCACACCAAGGAGAAGGCCCAGGGCTATGGATTTCTTCTGAGGGGCAGCAGAGTCCCTTGTAAAAGACTGCTTTTGTACAGAATACGCTATAAATTATACCTTTAAGAATGTGGGGCCTTTTTTATGATTTTCTAAGTTCCCGTAAGTTGTGTGCACGAGGTTCTGAACGTGCCTGCGGGCTGCTGCGTCCTGGCCCCTCTGTAGCGGCTGCGGGCGTCTTGGTTGAATCTTTTGCTACAAACCATGTTTGTGTTCGAGCTTTCCGGGATTTTACATTTTTGGGTAACCTCAGTGATTCCCATGGGTGTAGGAAATGAGACCCTCCCTGAAGCTGAGGAGAGCACGTTGATCGGAACTGTAAATCAGTCAGTGCTGTTGGTACAATGAAAGGCGGAATTGCACTTCCTGTTGAGCTCCCAGTTCTGCGGAATTTGGTACTCATTACTGTATTTGCTGTACTAAGTTGGTTTCTGTTAGTCTTAACAATCTGTTTTCTTTTCAAAGCATGTAGGGCTTCATTGCCATGTTCTGTGGGTGTTTGGCAGGTTACCGATGGGGAAGATTCTTGTCACAGAATCAGCAATACCATAGTTTTTCTACATGTGCTCAGCTGGGGGTGTAGACAGGTAGGGGTGAGGAAAGAAGAGGCTCTGTGTTCCGGGGGCTTTTTCTTCTCCTCCCCGCTACCTAGTTTCCCTCCCTGTTTTCCTACCTCTACGGCAAGCCCAAAGTGTCTTCTCGGGAGGCCAACGCAGCCCCCAGCTCTTACCCAGGACCCCGCCCGGCGCTGAGCCCTCTGCGAGGTCCTTGCGTGGAGCACACTCATTCCTCCAAGCCCTTGCGTCTCTCTCTCTCTCCGTCCACGTTCCAGACGAGTCACTGCCTGACCGCCTCCGGGGCAGCTCCCCATTTTCCCTAGAGGCTGCCGTGGGTATCTGGAGCCTGTGCTCCCGCTTTCCTCTCAAATGCGGAAGGGAGCACTTAAGAGTTGAGACAATTCTCCTGTAAGTTCGTGACAAACACGGGCGGAAGGCACTCAGGCTTTCGTTGGGGAAACAGAAATGAGGCCTTTTGAGCAGCGATTGCTCGATCTGTTTGAGAAAGTGTCTGACCCGGGCCTGAGAGCTGGAGAAGGTGCAGATTCAGTGAGCGGCTGCTGAGAGCCGCCAAGGCTGCGCGCCTTCTCCATGCTCGCGCAGCTCCCTCTGCGCAGCAAGAGGGCACGGGGGCACGGTTTGGGCTGGCCTGCTGCTCTCCCAGCCAGCCGCGCTCTGCTCAGGCCTGGAAGTGAAACCGCCTCCCTCCCGTTATGTGCCGGGTTTTCACCAAAAACCGGCCAGTCCCCTTCTCCACTGCTGCCTCCCAGCAGAGAGCCCCAGGTTCTCCAAGGTCCCAGCTGTGGCTTTGGACAACGTGGCTTCAGTCCCTGGGGTTGCAGAGCTGCATTGGGTTTACCTCGGGCTCATTCGCTCACGGAGCCAAGAGCGGGGTTTCACCTGGGAACATCAGACTGACTTGCTGGCGTCAAGAGCAGTTGACTCACTGATGAAGGCCCTGGTGAGAAGAAAGCACTCACTCTGTTCTTCGCCTACTCTGTAATCGTTTTGTCATAATGAGCCATGAAAAAGTTAATTAACTTGTGCTGTTAGATCGTCACTGTAAGGAGGTCTTATGCACGACATACCTGTGGTGGCTGCATGGTTTAATAGCTGCATTGGATAGGATCCTCCCGCCACATTCAGAACCAAAACTGACACAGTGAAACAATAAGATGAGCACATATTTTTAACTTTTCTTTTTTTTTTTTACTTTCGTTCCTCCTAGAGTATTTTTCTAACAATTTTTATTTCAGCTTTAAAGATGGGCCATATAGCCAAAGGGGCCATAGGATCCAACATTGCTGAGATGTCTTAAGACATTCTAAGGCAAAACTGGCACATCTGTTCTGCAGACTGTTGCAGGAAGGTTTCTTCCTAGCATTTCTAGATTGCCTGTCCATTCAAGGAGGCAGTGAGCGTCCTGTAAGCGCACCTCCTGTCAAAACCACGCCTGAGGCCCTGGCTGGGGTGACGGGGGCTTGGATTTTGTTGGTCCTTCTCTCATTCTCCGAACTTACTCCTTTTTATGGGTGAGTCAACGAGGTTTACAGTCCCTTATTTTTAATGCCGAAGTTTTGACAGCAGAAAGAAAACCATTTTTTAAAAATTCTCATTACATAGACACACAAGAATATGTCACATAAAGAAAATGTCTTTAGAATACCAGTTTTCTATTTAAGCATGATATTTTCCTAAGTAAAATTGCCAAGTGGACTTGGAAGTCCAGAAAAAAAAATAATTTAAATTAATGCTGGTGATCTTAATAATATTTTGTAAAATGGTGCCTCCCCTTTCTCCATGGTCTGGTCAGTTTTGCACAGTTGGGCGTCTGGTGCCTCCCCCTTCTCCATGGTCTGGTCAGTTGTGCACAGTTGGGCGCCTGACTTTACAAGTTTATTGTCCTTTTTAATTTTGACTGAACTGAAAGCACAAAGAAGACTGCACAGAAAATCTGGAAACAGTTGCAGGTGTCGGGAGGATGATGAAATCGAGCTGTCTTTTAACTTTTGTATGTGTTTTCTCTGAATTTGCTGGACTGTGCTGGCAAGGGCTTTGTTTACGATCAAATTGTACTAGTGTCTGCAGGGTTTGTCAGTACTCGTCAAAGCCAAGTCCAATTAAAAAAAAAAAAAGTCTTTGCCCTCCAATTTGTGTTTGATGTTGACTTTCAGTATGCGTAAAAAATAGGCCTCTTTGAGAGCTGTTCCAGAGCAGCAGAGTTTGGAAGGTGTTGGTGTTGGTCGGGTTTGAAAACAAGACTCTGGGTACCATTCTCTTCATCACTATCTGCTGCTGCCAGAGTCGGTGGGGCACTGCTCAGCGGATCTTCTGCGAGTGCTTGAAGCAGGCCTGACTGCACACGTGTTCATCATTGTGTCTAAAACATCACCCACAGGCCTGCGCTTGTGACAAGGAGTGGAGAAATGCCAGTGTCCTGGGTGGAGATCCCCCACTGCAGCCCGGAAACTGAGGCGGGCACAGGGGGGCTGCAGCTAGGGTGAGGCAGGCACAGGTGGGCTGGTACCCAGCACACAGCCTGTTCCAGCTAGGGTGAGGCGGGCACAGGGGGGCTGCAGCTAGGGTGAGGCAGGCACAGGTGGGCTGGTACCCAGCACACAGCCTGTTCCAGCTAGGGTGAGGCGGGCATGGGGGGCTGCAGCTAGGGTGGGGTCGGCACGGGTAGGCTGGTACCCAGCACACAGCCTGTTCCAGCTAGGGTGAGGCGGGCACAGGGGGGCTGCAGCTAGGGTGAGGCAGGCACAGGTGGGCTGGTACCCAGCACACAGCCTGTTCCAGCTAGGGTGAGGCGGGCACAGGGGGGCTGGTACCCAGCACACTGCCTGTTCCAGCTAGGGTGAGGTGGGCATGGGGGGGCTGGTACCCAGCACACAGCCTGTTCTGGGTGTTGGCAGTGGGTGTGGTCAGTGTCGGGCAAGCAGAGTACAGGCATGGCGCAGTCTTTATAGGCACACGTTCCCTGAAACAACTTTTTCATCTGTACTTTGGATCCCAGACAAGTCCACAGACAGACACTGAACAAGCAAAGAAACAAAACAACCCTGGGCCGGGCGCGGCGGCTCACGCAGTAATCTCGGCACTTTGGGAGGCCTAGGCGGGCAAGTCGCTTGAGTCCAGGAGTTTGAGACCAGCCTAGGCGACACGGCAAAACCCTGTCTCTACATTAAAAAAAAAAAAAAAAAAAGCCCTAGGGAAAGAAGGAAATCTGTTGTATTATTTAAAATGTCCAGTTTTCAACAAAAAAAAGTGAAGACATTCAGGGAAACAAGAGTGTCACATACACAAGGAGCAGAGAGGCAATAGACACTGGCTTGGAGGGTGCCCAGGTGCCGGTCTTAGCAGACAAACTTCCAACAGCCATTATTAATATGTTCGCCTCGCTGAAGGAAATCATATTTAAAGAAATACAAGATGGGGTCGGGCGCGGTGGCTCACGCCTGTAATCCCTGCACTTTGGGAGGCCAAGGCAGGTGGATCACTTGAGGTCAGGAGTTCAACACCAGCCTGGCCAACATGATGAAACCCCGTCTCTACTAAAAATACAAAAATTAGCCGGGGAGGCTGAGGCAGGAAAATCATGTGAACCTGGGAGGCAGAGGTTACAGTGAGCTGAGATTGCACCACTGCATTCCAGCCTGGGCAACAAGAGCGAAACTCCCATCTCAAAAATAAAAATAAATGAAAGATAGTATGATGACAATGTCTCATCAAATAATACCAATAGGTATTTTAAAAGGAACCAAATAGAGATATAGATGTTAAAAGCACAGTAAGAGAAATCAAAACTTCACTAGACTTGAGTCCCTCTAGTGAAGTTTTATTTCAGTTACTGTAGATTTGAGGGGGTAGAAGAAAGAACCAGCAAACTCGTAGATTAATAGAAATTATGTGATTTGAAAAGAATTTTTTTTGATGAACAGAGCCTCAGAAATGCAGGATCGCCAAACGCCCCAGCGCGCACACGGCAGGAGGACTGCAGGAGAAAAAATACTCAATGGCCAAAAACTTGCCAGCTTTGAGTTTATCTTCCTTGGAGTGTGTGGAGTTTCTTAGATGTGTACACTGATCAAAAACTGCACACATCTAAGTAACTCCACACCCTCCAACACCCAAACACAGCTGAAATGATGACACCCAAAATGTTGAAAGACAAAACCTCAAAGCAGCCAGAGAAGAAGGACTCATCACATACAACAGAAGCCCAGTAAGATTAAGATTTTTTTTTAAACCTGATTCAGGTATTTTTTCTGACTTTGCATCAAAAAAAAAAAAAAAAAGCTGAAGGTGGGGATGAGATACTCAAAATGCTGAAAAAAAAGCCAAGAACTTTTCTTAAATTGAGATGAAATTCACATAACTTTTTATTTATTTATTTATTTTCTGAGACAGCCTTTGTCACGCAGGCTGGAGTGAGGTGGTATGATCTCGGCTTATTGCAACCTTCACCTCCCAGGTTCAAGCAATTCTCGTGCCTTGGCCTCCCAAGAAGCCGGGATTGCAGGCATATACCACTACACCCAGCTAATTTTTGTATTTTTGGTAGAGACGGGGTTTTGCCATGTTGCCCAGGCTGGTCTCGAACTCCTGACTCAAGTGATCTGCCCGCCTCAGCCACCCAAAGTGCTGGGGTTACAGGCGTGAGCTGCCATGCCCAGTGGCATAATCATTGTTTAAAGTGTACAATTCAGTGGCATTTAGTGTTGGGAAAAGGGCCTGTAAGGTACCTGTATAAACTGGCCATAAAAAAATGGGACAATAAGTTGCGGAAAGCCACAAGAGGCCTGTGAGGAGGAAAGCCTCCTAGTTGCCATCATGTTCCCATGCTCAGAGCGAGACCCGCTCTCTTATCTGTAAACACGGTGTTCAAGGAGAAAGCGTTGGAATGTGGACAGACGTGCAGGCTCCTGGTTAAGCCGCTCCCACTAGCTACTCTCTGATAAGTTAAAGATACGCTGTTTGAACACAAAGGAGATTCCTTTAAACCGCTATTGCTATAGATTACGCCTGTGACGTACTGCCTCCCTTTCACCGTTTCGCCCTGAACGTCTGCTTCTTAGATCTAAGTGATTGTACTCAATAAATAGTGTGGACACCAGAGCTCGGTGCCTTTCACAGCCTCCATTTTGCAACTGGCCCCCGGACTCCCACCTTTATGAACTCTTAACCTGTCTTTTTCTCATTCCTTTGTCGCCACCGGACTTCAGGTAGCCTACGGGTGGTCTTGAGGCTGGTCCCCAACATTTAGTATATTCACAGTGTTGTGAGACCACACCTCCATCTACGGCAGGCATTTCAGCACCCCAAGAGAAGACCTGCACTCGCTGAGCAGCCAGCCCTGCTCCCCTTCCCGCCAGCACCTGGCAGCCAGCCCTTTGTGTTTCTAAATACTTCATGAGTGTGGACTCGTGCTCTGTGTGGATTAATGTTTGGCCAAACACGCCCCCTGTCCCCCCGGTGTAAGGATGTCTCAGGTTCCTGAGAGACTGGGCTGACAGAGGATGTGCATGTTTCGTTTTAGAAGGTCCCATTCCCGGCCAAGTGCGGTGGCTCACGCCTGTGATCCAGCACTTTGGGAGGCTGAGGCGGGCAGATCACAAGATCAGGAGATCGAGACCATCCTGGCCAACATGGTGAAACGCATCTCTACTAAAAATACAAAAATTAGCTGGCCGTGGTGGCACGTGCCTATAGCCCCAGCTACTCAGGAGGCTGAGGCGGGAGGATCACTTGAGCCCAGGAGGTTAAGGCTGCAGCGAGCCATGACTGCACCACTGCACTCCAGCCTGGGCGACAGAGCAAGACCCTGTCTCAAAGGAAAAAATTTTAAAAAGTTATGGACAACACGACATTGTCCTCAAACACTCCAGCCTGCATTACCAGGTGACATTCCTCTCTCTAACTACATCACCATGGTTACAGGAAACCAACTTAGATCACGGACATCGTCACACAAGTTCATGTTCAAATTTCCTCCTAGTTGTTCTCCAAACATTTTTTCTCACCAGGAAATCACCAAGGATGTGCAGTGATTCTGGTCTAAAGCTTCTCTTCCAGAGTGTCTGCCCCTCATTTCTTCTAATATTGCATTCTTGAAAAGTGTGTCTAACTTTGACCCCACAGCCCACTGGGTTGCCTCTAATGGCGCTGGGGATGGTCTAGCAGGGCTGTGGCCTGTCCACTCTGTCACAGGGACCCCTGTGTGGGAAATCCTGGATGTCCGACGCCCCTAACGGGTGCTCAGCCAGGTGATTGCTATGGTGGCTATGACAACTCCAACCTCAGCTTTCCAGCTTTCTCTGGGAACGGATAACCCCCCAGCCCAGCATCAGGACCCAAATCCAGAGCTCACAGGCTGGATTCCCTGATTGGGACCTAGTGCAGCTCAGGCCAGCACATGGGCTGGCGTCTTCCTGTGTGTCCAGGCGGGCAGCCTGAGGCGGCCTGTTCTCACCCAGCCAGGGTGCTGAGCTGGCACCGTGGGGACACAGCAGACTCCAAGAAGACATTGTCTTCTCCCCAGAGCTCCTGCTTCTTCTCAAGCACATATTGTCATCTAACTTTAGTCTCTAAGCTGTGGATCTACCTAGGACCCCAGAGATCAACAAATTCCAGGGTTAGCACAGCAGGCAGCAGACACATGGCTGGTTTGTGCAGCGCCTGAGAATAAACTATTATTGTACCAACTCCCCAGCTACATACCACTTTTCTATAAATGACACATAAGCCAAGCCAAAGTTTTGTTTAAAAACATAACGCTGAATGCAGAAACATGACTGGATTTAGGTTTGTTTTCTGAGCCTACAAAGCCTGCAGGAACCAGGACATTGCTGCTGCCTCTGAATGTTCCATTCCTGCTTTGAAGTTCCCAGGGACTCTGGAAAGGAGGGGCTGCCTGCAAAGCTGGAGAACGCCCACCCCCAGTGCCCCGACCAGTACGCACGTGCACACTCACATGCATCAGCTGCAGCCGGCTGGGCACAGTGGCTCCTGCCTGCAATTCCAGCGCTCTGGGAGGCTGAGGAGGGCGGATCACTTGAGCTCAGGAGTTCTAGACCAGCCTGGGCAACATGGTGAAACCCCTACTCTACCAAAAATACCAAAAAATTAGCTGGGCATGGTGGTGCACACCTGTAGTCCCAGCTCCTCGGGAAGCTAAGGCGGGAGGATTGCTTGAGCCCAGCGGGCAGAGGTTGCAGTGAGCCAAGATCACACCACTGTACTCCAGCCTAGGTGACAGACCAAGACCCCACCTCATAAAATAAAAAATAAAACCCCAAAAACACACAAACAGCTGCAGCCAGGTGAGGGCCCCATCCTCGGACGCACCCACACACTGGCTCACTGAAGATGGGTGAAGATCAAGGAGTCCCAGGTACTCTCTCCCTTGATAAACATGCTTGGCACCCCCGCCGAGTGCCCAGGCAATGCCAGGCACTGGGATACAGGCCGGAAAGACAACAGGGACTGCTTGGAGTCCAGGGACCAGAGAGGAGATGAGATGGAGGAACCCGCAACACCATGCAAGCCACAGCTGTCATTTTCGATTTCCTTGCACACTTTCTGTTTTGTTTTTGAGACTGAGTCTTGCTCTGTTGCCAGGCTGGAGTGCAGTGGTGCAATCTCGGCTCACTGCAACCTCTGCCTCCCAGGTTCCAGCGATCCCCCGCCTCAGCCTCCTGAGTAGCTGGGATTACAGGTGCGTACCACCACACCCGGCTAATTTTTTTGTGTGTTTTAGTAGAGACGGGGTTTCACCATGTTGGCCAAGATGGTCTCGATCTCCTGACCTCGTGATCCGCCCGCCTTGGCTTCCCAAAGTGCTAGGATTACAGGCGTGAGCCACTGCACCTGGCTGTAGACACGTTTTTTAAAAGAGGGCGCAGTGGCTAAAGTCCCTTAATCCCAGCACTCTTGGAGGCCGAGAGGCAGATCCATGAGGTTCAGGAGATTCGAGACAATCCTGGCTAATATGGTTGAAACCCGTCTCCTACTAAAAAATACAAAAAACTAGCCGGGCCCGAGGTGGTGGGGTGCCTGTAGTCCAGCTACTCGGGAGGCTGAGGCAGGAGAACTCGGGAGGACGAGCGGAGAATGGGTAAATCCGGGAGCGGAAGCTTGCAGTGAGCTGAAGATCCGGCCACCTGCACTCCAGCCTGGGCAAAGAGCAAGACTCCGTCTCAAAAAAAAAAAAAAGAAAAAGAAACTGTCAGTCTTTTAAATAAGTTATTTCCAAAATAATACTTTCAAACATGTAATTAATATAAAAAAGGATTGGAATACTTTTCAGCTTTTTTTCTGTAGTAAGTTTCCAAACCCAGGCGTGGTATGCTGATGGCCACGTCGCCTGGTATCTGGAGTCCATGTGGTTGGCAGCTATGATACTGGCATGGCAAATTCTACAGCTAAAGCTGAGAGAAGTCTGTCAAAGTCCGGTAGGGATCTCAGTAGAGGAACGCACCTGAGTAAGAGCACAGAGGAGGGAACAGCAGCCGCAGCCGGGGTGCAGGGGTGGCCGGCCAGGGAGGCTTGGGGGCTGTGGAGAGATAGAGAGAGGGGAAGGGGAGAGGGGGAGAGGGGAGAGGGGAGAGGAGAGAGAACCCACCAGGCAGCAGGGGCAGGAAGGGTCAGAGGCCGGGACCAACCAGAGGCGGGAGGGCAGCGGGCCTGGGGCCCACACCTGAGCTCAGCGGGCAGGAGCGGAGGAGGACAGGCTTCTGGCTGATGTGGGGAGGGCCCAGGGAGAATGGTGAAAAGAACACAGGGAGGCTTCCAGAGTGTGTCGGCCTCTCTCCACCTCGTTTTCTGATCCACGTCATCTCCACGGGCACATTTTCCTTCTAAGAGCTGGGAAGCCAGTCAGGACCTCTGTCCTCACCTCCACTAACTTGGCCCTTGCAGGCGTCCCAGGCTTCCAGGGCCAGCCCCCTGGGGTTTAGCACGCTGCAGCCTCTGACTTTCTCTCCACTGCTTCTTCAGGAGCACATGCCAGAAGAGACACTGCCTCCACGGCCAGCACGACGCCGCTGCCCAGCAGGCAGCCGTCTCAGGAGGACAGGCCCAGCTGCAGGAAAGGGCGGCCCCGGGCTTCTGGCAGGGGCTGAGGCAGGGAGGCCAGCCCTACCTGGGGGCTGGAGGTGGCATTGACTGGGGGTGTGGGGGGCTCCGCAGACGGCAGCTGAAGCCGCTTCTCTGCAGGTTATGCTGGTGCAATTCCCTTTTAGGAAGTAGCGTCTGGGTGGAGAGAACGGTGAGTCACCTGCGTCTTGCTGTGATTCAGCCCTTATGTTTCCCGGAGGGCCCTGTGCAGGCCTTTTGTTCCCAGGACTTGGTGCCTTTCTGAACCCAGTCTAAAAATTGCTGCAGCTCTTTCTGGCGTTAGTCACTGCCTGGTGACTAAGCCTTCAGTCCGTCAATCTTTAAATCCTATAATTATTTCTCCACCCAGGTTTTTAAGAATAAAAGTTGAAAATGTACTGAACTGACAGCTACCGGATTTGGTTCCTACTTGATTGGTACCTTCTGCGAGTGGCCCTGATCACCACCGCAGCGCCACGTCCTGGCAAATCATTCACGTGGACCTTGAGAACTCAGGAGAGGCGCAGCCCTGACGCTCAGCCCCGCCCCATCACGGGCTCCCTGCGGGTGAAAGGAGGCATCGCTTTTGTTCCCCATAAGCAACTGCAGGCAGTGCTATTTATGTTTAACACAGTGGAGCAGGCGACTTTATCTTCAATGATTATGTGCTGAAATCTGCTGATGAAAACGCTATAAGATGGGCGTGGGCGGGGGTGGCAGCCAGGTGTGTGCTGTGTGACAGCTTTTTCTGAACCTGCTGGACAAAGTCCCACTCTGCCTGCTCAGTCCCAGCCCCACCTCCCCCTGGGCTTATCTTCCGTTCCCCAAACCTCCACGCTGTTGACCCGCTCCTTGGTCTCTTTGGGAGGACCCGTCAGCCAGAAGGCCCTTACCCCTTCCCCCCTTCCCCCTTCCTGCCCAGCTCTGGCCCTGAAGGGCCCCCAGACCTGCCACCTGGAGGCTGTTAGAGGCCGAATGCCTGAGGCCTCCAAATGCACGTGTCGAAACCTAATCCTCAGCAGGATGGTATTTGGCGATGGAGTTTCCCAGAAGTGGCTCGGTTCGTGCTGGTTGCTATGGCAAGTACAGTCACGGTTGCCTAGTGAGGAGATCTGTCCTGAGAAATGCACCCTCGGGCGATATGACTGTCGTGCTGACTTCAGAGAGTGCACTCACACAAACCTGGCTGGCACAGTCCGCGACACACTTGGGCCCTGTGCTGTAACCTGCTTCTCCCAGGCTACACACCTGCAGAACATGTCACTGCACCAAAAACTGTGGGCCGCCGTGACACAGCGGTGAGCCCTCGGGTATCTAAATACGGAAAAGGTGTAAAAAATAAAGTGCCGGCCAGGCATGGTGGCTCACACTGTAATCCCAGAACTTTGGGAGGCCAAGGTAGGCGGGCGGATCACGAGGTCAGGAGTTCGAGACCAGCCTGGCCAACATGGTGAAACCCCGTCTCTACTAAAAATACAAAAATTGGCCGGGTGCAGTGGCTCAAGCCTGTAATCCCAGCACTTTGGGAGGCCGAGACGGGCGGATCACGAGGTCAGGAGATCGAGACCATCCTGGCTAACACAGTGAAACCCCGTCTCTACTAAAAATACAAAAACTAGCCGGGCGAGGTGGCGGGCGCCTGTAGTCCCAGCTACTCGGGAGGCTGAGGCAGGAGAATGGCGTAAACCCG
>NW_016809139.1:2453401-2478314 GCF_001698545.2 Rhinopithecus bieti | reverse complement strand
AAAAAAAAAAAAAAAAAAAAAAGAGAGAAAGAAATAAAATGTTCTTCAACAAACAAAAACTCAGGGAATTTGTTATCAGTAGACCAACCTTGTAAGAAATGATAAAAGGAGCGCTCCCTGGGCAGTGACCCTTAGAAACATTTCTTAGTGTTTTCTCCCCCGGCCCCTTACCTGAGACAGAAAGAAAGATTAGAGGTGTCTTGAGTTATCTGAGAGACAAGCAGCAGACGGAAGGAGCCGTGCGTGCTCACTTGCCTGCAAAACGTCACAGAGCCCCTGGCTCTAACTGTGCGGCTCTCCAGACAGATGATTTGAAGACAAAACAGGATGGAGCACATGGTGCCCATGTCTCTTGCCTGAGTCACCACATTCTTTAAAAGATAGGCTGGGCGCAGTGGCTCACGCCTGTAATCCCAGCACTCTGAGAGGCCGAGCCATACTGGCTAACACGGCGAAACCCCGTCTCTACTAAAAATACAAAAAGTTAGCCGGGCGTGGTGGCGGCCGCCCGTAGTCCCAGCTACTCGGGAGGCTGAGGCAGGAGAATGCCGTGAACCCGGGAGGCAGAGCTTGCAGTGAGCCGAGATCACACCACTGCACTCCAGCCTGGGTGACAGAGACTCTGTCTCAAAAAAAAAAAAACCCTAAAGAAGAGGCACCTGAGCCGCTGGCTTGAGCCTGCTCCCACCTGAAATGTCTTCAGTAAATCTGTGCTTCCCTCGCTTCTCCTGTTTCTTTCTCTTTCATGGCTTGGCTCTTTTGTTACTTTGCACATTTTGTTCAATTCTTTGTTCGACATGCCAAGAACCTGGACAACTCTATCAGGTAACAGAAGGTGGCTGGGAGCCTGTGGGAACATTGTTCCCTGAGACAAAGTAGCTGGGCGATTCTCTCCAGAACCCGGTGACACAGCCAGACAGGAACCACTGCCGCTGCCACTGCTACAGGTCTTGCTTGTGCACCAGTGGCAAGATGAAGATGGTCTCAAACTTATCACCAGCACAGCCATGCACGTCACAAAGCAGACAGCCCTGAGGGGAGCGCTGATGGCCGTGGCCGGCAGTGTGTCGTGCACAACGATCGGGAAGACTGGGTAGCGCAGGAGGAGGGTGATCTTGAAGGAGACCCTCTCGCCACTGTCGGGGGCCAGGTGGGAGCCCATGATGTCCACAACGGTGAGGAAGACGAGGGGCAGCAGCAGGCCGACCACACAGAGGACGGCCACTGGCGATGACCACGCAGGACCTCACTCCTCCACAGCAGGCACTGACTCCACACTGAACTCTGGGAAGCAGGGCGGCACCCCAGCAGTTCCCATGCTCCCTGGTTCATAAAGACGCTCCTGTCAAACTTCCCCTTTTCTGGCAAGCACCACAGGGAGATGCTGATTTCACGGACGATGTGGGACGGCTGCTGAAGGTCAGCGAGCAGCTCGGACATCGAAGGGGAAGTTACAGACATCAAGGCTACAGACGGCCACCACCTGGAGGGGCTTGTAGTTCCGGACCTCACCTTGATACCAGATGTACACGTACGGGGTATTTGGAGACTTCCCCACATCCACAGACTCATTGATGAGAGTGTCCGGGACCCACATCCGTGAGGATGGAAAACTTGGTGATGTCCAAGTCATCAGGATTCCACTGGAGAAACTCACCAGTCCAGCACTGCCAGGGCCAGATTCTGGGTCAGTGGCCGGTACCTGCTTTTTCTCATCCCTGCTGAGGATGGTGTAGACCACGGGTGTCCAGTCTTTTGGCTTCCCTGGTCCACACTGGAAGAAGTGTCTTCAGCCACATATAGAATACACTAACATTAATAATACTAACGGACTAAAAAAAAATCACAGTAAAATCTCATAAACGTTTTAATAAAGTTTATGAATTTGTGTTGGGCCACATTCGAAGCTGTCTTGCGCTGCAGATTGGACAAGCTTGGCGTAGGCAGTGACGTCAGTGGATACGGCGTTGGCTTCCTCCAGTCCTGCACGGGCCACCCGCCCATCATAATTGGCCAGAAGGTCATTTGACAGCCTCAGCAGAGCCGGCCTTGTAGTGTTTTGGCCCTGTGGGCCACCCTTTGCCTGGAATTCTGGTGGAGGGGAGGGAGGGGTCTCTGAATAGCTTTGATCCTGGTTCAATCTGAGAATGCAAAACCCAGGAGCACCAAGGGCCGACTGCAGTTACTTATCCCTTCCCCGAGCACTGGGGATTTTTCTCCACCCTTCTGTGCTAGAACCTGGTGGGGCTCCAGGAGGTAAAATCTATGGAAGGAAGCCTGCTCCTCTACAAGGCTGGGCCCCCAGAGGGTTTAACCCTCAGGCTAGCCAGGGGCAGCCTCCAGCAACTTGTCAGTTATGGTTTAAAAGTTCCCACCAGTTCCGGGCTCCAGAGGGGTGTCGCCCACCGCAGATCTGAGCTGTGACTCTGCTCACCTGACTCCCCAGATCTAAAGGGTGACCCACCGCAGATCTGGGCTGTGACTCTGCTCACCTGACTCCCCAGATTTAAAGGGTGGCATGTGTCATGTGACCTCAGTGCTCTAACGGATCTAAGAAAAGTCCTTGATTTTAAGTTATTTTTTTCTTGCTGTCAGGCCAGTAGTAAGAAATTCCGGCCAGGCTCGGTGGCTCATGCCTGTAATCCCAGAACTTTGGGAGGCTGAGGTGGGCGGATCACCTGAGGTCAGGAGTTGGAGCCCAGCCTGACCAACATGGTGAAACCCTGTCTCTACCAAAAATACAAAATTAGCCAGGTGTAGTGGCGCGTGCCTGTAA
The DNA here is from genome assembly GCF_001698545.2 of Rhinopithecus bieti. NCBI lineage: Eukaryota > Metazoa > Chordata > Mammalia > Primates > Cercopithecidae > Rhinopithecus > Rhinopithecus bieti. The sequence continues at coordinate 2,475,538 of NW_016809139.1, read as the reverse complement.
TCACAGCTACTTGGGAGGCTGAAGCAGGAGAATCACTTGAACCTGGGAGGCGGAGGTTGCCTTTGCTGGGGCTGCCATAAGAAAGTACCACTGCTGGGTGGTTTAAACAACAGAAATGCATTTTCTGATGGTTCTGGAGGCCAGAGTATAGCATAAAGGCATCAGCAAGGCTGGTGCCTTCTGAGGGCTGTGAGTGAAAATCTGTTCCAGGACTCTGTCCTTAGCCTGTAGATTTTTCCCATGTCTTTACATTTTCTTTTTTTACCTTTTTTTTCTTTTTTTTTTTTTGAGATGAAGTTTCGCCCTGTCGCCCAGGCTGAAGTGCAGTGGCATGATCTTGGAGCACTGAAACGTCTACCTCCCGGGTTCAAGCAATTCTCCTGCCTCAGCCTGCTGAGTAGCTGGGATTAAAAGCATGCACCACAACACCCAGCTAATTTATATATTTTTAGTAGAGACAGGGTTTTCAGCATGTTGGCCAGGCTGGTTTTGAACTCCTGACCTCAGGTGATCTGCCTGCCTCGGCCTCCCAAAACGCTGGGATTACAGGTGTGAGTCACTGCACCCGGCCCACATTTTCTTCCTTTTGTTAAGGACACCAGTCATGCTGGATGAGGGTCTATCCTAATGACCTCACTTTAAGTGATTACAACTGCAAAGACCGTATCTCCAGATAAGGCCACACTCGGAGGTGCTGGAGGTTAGGACTTCAACATACACATTTGGAGGGAAGACATAATTCAGCCATAATAGCCACTTACATGCAATGTTCCTCCAAGCCAAAGTGATGCTGATGGGAGGGAGGCCCAACTAGACTCCTCCTAGGCCATGTGGCAGCACCCCAGTGAAGTGGGGGCACCCAGCCTCAAGCGGAGTCTGGGCCCAGGGTGCTGCTCTGAAGGTGTTCGGCCACAGGGCTTACAGGCTGGTCTGGCAGAGACGCTCACCTGTTATGGACTGAGTGTCTGTGTCCCCCTAAAATTCATATGTTGAAGCCCTAACCCCAGTGTGATGGTGGCATTTGGAGGTGGGGCCTTTGGCAGGGGACTGGTTTAACAGAAGTCAGAGGGTGGAGCCCCCCGGGATGGGATTCATGTCCTGATAAGAAGAGGAGAGGCCAGTGCGGTGGCTCATGCCTATAAACTCAGCACTTTGGGAGGCTGAGGTGGGCGGATCACCTGAGGTCAGAAGTTTGAGACCAGCCTGGCCAATATGGTGAAACTGTCTCTACTAAAAATACTAAAATTAGCCAGGCGTGGTGGTGGATGCCTGTAGTCCCAGCTACTCAGGAGGCTGAGGCAGGAGAATCGCTTGAACCTGGGAGGTGGAGGTTGCAGTGAGCTGAGATTGCGCCACTGCACTCCAGCCTGGGCAGAAGAAGAGGAGAGACAAGCACCCTCACCCCAGGACCACACGAAGAAGAGGTTCTGTGAAGGCGCTGCTGGAAGGCAGCATCTGTGGGCCGGGAAGGGCCCTCACCAGTGACCGAATCTGCTGGCACCTGAACTTGGATTTTCCGCCTCCAGAACAGCAAGAAACACTTTCTGTTGGCTTAAAGCCACTCAGGCTATGACATTTTCTTAAAGCATCCCCAGCTAACTAAGACACTACTCAGGGTCGGGCGTAGTGGCTCACACCTGTAATCCCAGAACTTTCAGAGGCCAAGGCAGGTGAGTCACCTGAGGTCGGGAGTTCGAGACCAGCCTGGCCAACATGGAGAAACCCCATCTCTACCAAAATACAAAAAAAAAAAAAAATTAGCTGGGTGTGGTGGCGCATGCCTGTAATCCCGACTACTCAGGAGGTTGAGGCAGGAGAATCACTTGAACCCAGGAGGCGGAAGTTGCGGTGAGCCAAGATCGCACCATTGCACTCCAGCCTCTGCACAACAACAGTGAAACTCCGTCTCAAAAAAAAAAAAAAAAAGAAAAAGAGAAGACACCACTCAAACTCCTGGCCAAAAGCAAATCCTGAATGATTTTTAACATCCTTTATGGTAATTAAGGAACCCTGTGGTGCTGGGAAGCAGTTGCTCAAACATCCTCTGGGCGTGGTCTCCTGGCGAGGGCATTTCATTTGCTGCCAGGGTCTGAACGGACATTTATTTACACAGTTATACCTGAGACGAGTAGGGACGGGGCTGGCTCAGTTCACCCCCCACTAGAGCATTCTCCCATGCCTTCCACGGATCACACACCCCACCCCACTACCTGGCTTGACACCAAACTCGCTAACCCTGAGACTTTGGTCATTCAAAGAAAACAGCCATTTATATTGCTCTTCTGTGCTCTTGTAATATTTAACTAGGCCTTTTACTTAAACAATTCCAGGAACTGGCTTTAAAAGATCCAGAATATCAACCAAGGTTGTAGAGGGTCCCCACTTTGGGAAGGAATGCTGAGCAACAGATTTACAGCCTTGCCGCCCCAGTCAGCCAGCCAGCTGGCCCGTGACTCAAAATAACCATTGCAACCAGACGTGCTGACCAGCCTGTCCTAGCTCTCAGAGGCCTTCTCCAGCCCAGCCTGCACACCCTACCCTGATATCAGTTTCCACCCTTTGCCTGACAAAAAGTCCCAACCAGCTCCTTTCTAGGACTCAGTCAGGGATTCTTTCTCTCCCTTGGGCTGCCTCCCTTATGCCTGGACATAAGCTCCAACGAAGCCTTGTCTGGGAAAACTCCTTTGGCCCCAATGTCAATTTCCATTGCATTGAGAGCCCAGGAACTCATGGTTGGTAACATATCCATTCCTGTGTCCAAACGGAAAGCTTTCTATTTTGTTTTGCATTTTATTTTATTTTATTTTATTTTTTGAGACAGGGTCTTGCTCCGTCACCCAGGCTGGAGTGCAATGGCGCAGTTATGGCTCACTGCAGCCTCAATCTCCTGGGCTCAAGGGATTCTCCTACATCAGCCTCCCAAGTAGCTGGAACCATAGGCCCGTGCCACTGCGCCTGGCTAATTTTTTTTTTTTTTTTTAAGCAGAGATGGGGTGTCACTATATTGCCCAGGCTGGTCTTAAATTACTGGGCTCAAGCGATCCTTCTGCCTCAGCCTCCTAAAATTCTAGGACTGCAGCCATGAACTACTATCACTGGCTGAAGGCAAACTTTTTTATTTTATTTTATTTTTATTTTTTTAAAGATGGAGTCTCACCGTGTTGCCCAGGCTAGAGTGCAATGGCACGATCTCAGCTCACTGCAACCTCCGCCTCCCTGGTTCAACCAATTCTCCTGCCTCAGCCTCCCAAGTAGCTGGGATTACAGGCATGCACCACCAGACCCAGCTAATTTTTTGTATCTTTAGTAGAGATGGGGTTTCACCATGTTGGCCAGGCTGGTCTCAAACTCCTCACCTCGTGCTCCGCACACCTCGGCCTCCCAAAGTGCTGGGATTATAGGCATGAGCCACCATGCCAGGCAAAAGCAAGTTTTTAAAAAAAGTATTGATCACATGACATGTGGTCAACATAACCATGGGTCATGCAAAACAAAAATAAAAATCTGAGGCCCCCCAACCATCTGAACGGACTTCCTCCTCAGCCAGGGAACTCTGAAAATGTAACCTGAGAGACTGGTTCAGGCCATGATGGGAAGTGGGGATGGGTTGTGCCTTATTCTACCTCTCCAGCATTAACATCAATGCAGACTTTAAGTGTGATAAGAAACCTTTGACAACCCATTCTCTCTGAAGTCTGCTACCTGAAGACTTTCTTTGCAAATAAGAGCTTCAGTCTCTACAATCCTTGATCTTAATGCAGACCTTCCTTTCTATTGATCCCAGGTCTTTTTTTTTTTTTTTTTGAGACGGTGTCTTGCTCTGTTGCCCAGGCTGGAGTGCAGTGGTGCAATCTCAGTTCACTGCAAGCTCTGCCTCCTGGGTTCACCATTCTCCTGCCTCAGCCTCCCACATAGCTGGGACTACAGGCACCCGCCACTACGCCCGGTTAATTTTTGTATTTTTTCTTTTTTTTCTTTTGAGATGGAGTCTTGCTCTGTTGCCCAGGCTGGAGTGCTGGGATTACAGGTGTGAGCCACCGTGCCCAGCCCAAAACCGATGTATTTCTTAAATGTATTTGATTGAAGTTTCATGTTTCCCTAAAATGTCTAAAACCAAAGCTGCACCCTGACCACCTTGGCACATGTTCTCGACCTCCTGAGGCCCGTGTTGATACAGATAGGAGACAGGGAAATACTGGGTAGAAGAGGGCAGTTCCCGGGGAAAACCCCCTCCCTCAAGTCTGGAAACCCACAGCCCTAAATGGGAACAGGCATTCCTGTTTTTGCACCCAAAAGTTGCCTTTTGGTCTGCCATGTCCCCCTGTCCTTAACCCATATAAACCCCAAATCCCCGTCTCCATGAGGAGACAGACAGAAGAACAGAAGGACAGCAGAATGGTGGGGCAGAGAGGAGTGTCTGAACACCAAGACAAGTTCAGCTGGGGGTGGCCAGAAAGGAGATCAGCCACTGGACGGCCAAACTCTAAGGGAAGATCATCTTCCCACTCCATGCCCTCTCCAGCTCCCCATCCATCCCGCTGAGAGCCACCTCCACCACTTGATAAAATTACCCCCACATTCATCCTTCAAGTCTGTGTGCGACCTGGTTCTTCCGGATGCTGGACAAGGACCTGGGTACCAAGAGGGCACTGACTGGTTAAGACTTAAGCCATCTGCAGATGGCATGACTAAAGAGTGCACTGTAACTCATGCCCACTTGGGCTTTGGCACTCACAGACACCCCCTGGATGCTGCTGTGGGGCTGGAGCCCAGGGGCACTCGCCCCTGCTCCTGCACCTGCCCATCTGTGTGCTCCCTCTCCCGTAAGGGGTTTGAACATGCATGGTGGCTCAACAGACAAGCTGTACCCCTGTTGCACATCCTCCAAGGGGGATCAGGGAACTCTCCCATTTCAGTGTCATGGGCCATGGTCACTCATATTTGGCTTAGAATAAATTTCTTTCAATATTTTGCAGACTTTGACTCCTTTTGTTGACATTTTCCAAGGTTCACCGTCCTTTGAGGGCACACTGTGTTGCCACCGTAACTCAACTGGTCATGCCTGGAATGCTCTGGTGGAAGACAAGCTTGGTGTCAGTTCTCTTGGGTCCCCTCTTTTCTTTCTCAGTGAATGACTTTCTGACCATCTCCGGGACCCCATCCATTTGCCTCCCCAGGCGGAGCTCAGCTCTGGGTCTCTCCAGCTTCCCTAGGGGAGCCTCCCTGGCCACCACCCAGCTGAGGGCCACCCCTCCAGAGCTCTCTCCCTGGAAAGGCTGACCTAGGGGTACAGGATGGGGTGGCAGCTCACCCAGTCGAAGCGGGACATCCCATTCGTCTCCCGGCTAGCCAGGACCGGGCATCTTTTCAGTAGACTCATAGTGTCTAGAAAGTCTTTACTATCTAAGTCATCAAGGAAAAAGCTTTGCTCCTGGACTGATAATTAGTGCCAACTGACATGTGCTCATAAAAACAGCAAATTAGCTTATCTGCCCACACAGTGCCTTTCACCCTTGGGTGGTCTCAGAAGCACCTGCAGAGCGAAAAAGAAGTTCAGGGCAAGGCTCAATGAGGTAGGACAGAGCTGGGCCTAGGTGTGTGTACCCAGTTCCCTGGGTGACTCTAAAACGACCAGTGTGAGAACCACAGGCACTGGCCATCTGCACAACAGCTGGGAACGGGCAACCAGATCTTTCTAAAGCCCAAGAAACCACAGGCAAAAATGTACTCACCATAATGTCATTTTTAGAGTTTTGATCAGGGCCCTCTGTCAAGAAGGAGGGTCCTGGAGCCCACGGGCCTGGAGGCTGGTCAGCTCTCCTCCATGTCTCCCCTGCTCTTTCCTCTTAGTGCCTGGGACCAAAGGTGTGATAGGATGGGGGGGTGGGGCTGGGGATGGGGAGGGGACCACGGGTGATGGATCAAAGTGCGGAAGGACGAAATCCATTGCAGAGAGGGAGAGAGAGAGATTCATCAGGTGCTCCTAAGAGCCAAGGGCGAGAGACTCACAGAGTAGGATGAGCAAAGGGTAGTAATGGCAGTGGCTGGGGCTGCCTCTGTGGGTTCCTGGGGCTCTCACCCAGCACAGCTTGTCACCAACTCTGCAACCTCTGACTTCTCCTTAGTTTGTTAACTTCAAAATCTATAAGTTTGGGAAAGGACAAGAGACTTTATTTCTTACAAAGGGTTACAGCCTTTAAGGTGCTGAGACAGAAGAGTTCCCTGGAGCCTTTTGCGGGACTCATGATAGGGGTGTGGCTTGCTTACCTGGCACAAACTCCTTGTGGGAGGGGGAGCATGCGGGTGAGTGGGTGCGAGGGCCAGGGCAAGCGCTTTTGGACTCCAGCCTCATGGTAGCATCTAGGGTTGTGTTACAATTATTTCTCTTTATTTTATTTTCTTATTTTTTTGAGATGGAGTCTCACACTGTCACCCGGGCTGGAGTGCAATGGTGCGATCTTGGCTCATGCAACCTCTGCTTCCTGGGTTCACGCCATTCTCCTGCCTCAGCCTCCCAAGTAGCTGGGATTACAGGCACACACCACCACACCCAGCTAATTTTTTGTATTTTTAGTAGAGATGGAGTTTCACTATATTCACCAGGCTGCTCTTGAACTCCTGACCTCGTGATCCACCTGCCACGGCCTCCCAAAGTGCTGGGATTACAGGCATGAGCCACTGTGCCTGGCCAATTAATTCTCTTCTAGCAATTGTCATCCATGGATTGCTAAGTGTTAACCAGTTTAGTGAAGAGTCAGAGTGACAGCCTTTTACACCCCGTCCTCTTGGTACTCAGGTCCTTGTCTGGCATCCAGGAAGAATCAGGTCACATGGACTTGAAGAATGGTGAAAATGGAGGTTTTATTGAGGGATGGAGGTGGCTGTCAGCAGGATGGGGAGCTGGAAAGGGGATGGAGTGAGAAGATAATCCTCCCTGGTCGAACTCCTCTCCACGTTCAGATGCTTCTTTCTCTCCTTCTCTGCTGTGCCACTGCATTCCTCTGTCAGTGACGTTTTGGGTTTTTATGGGTACAAGATGGGGGTGCAGCAGGCCAGGGTGATTTTGGAAAAAGCACCATTCAGGTGGGAAAACAGGGATGTGACATTCTTTTTTAGGGGCCTTCGCTGGGGAACTGCCTCTTCTATGCAGTTTTTCCCTGCCTCCTGTCTGTATCAGTGGCCCTCCCAAAGAGACAGGTACTTCAAGGGAGGAGAGGTTGGGGAAGGAGCTCTATGCTAAAAGGGCTGCCTAAACATACATATGCAGCAGATTACAGGAGGAGTGGTGAATATTCATGAAGGGGGTCTGGCTGCATGCATACCAAATAAACACGCATGTTGCATATGACCTGTGTTCACTCTAGGGTGGAGTCTTAACATGTCAGTATGTCGCAATGAGGCCCTAAATGTCAGAGGTCTAATCAGGACGCAAAGGCACTTCAGTGCACAGCCTCTGTAAATCGGCCAGAGCAGGTTCATGGTCGGGGGGGGCCCTTATCAGGAGGCGGTTCCTGAAGTCAGGCTTCTGCACAGTCAGAGCTGTGGTCATGGCTGTGGAACTGGTCAGTTGGCGTCTGTGGGTGGATGAGCTGCAGTCATTTGAATCTTGCTCATTGCTGGGCCAGTGTGTGTTTAGCTGCTGGAGAAAAAGCAGCTGTGGCGTGAGGGCAGAATCCGTTCTCTCAGTGTAGGGTACAAGGCTGACCCTTGCCTGGTGTGGCCTGAGGTCCTGTTTGTAATTTGATATCTTATTGCCACAGAGGCTGTTCTGTGGCTCTCAAGGTCTCTATTTTAACTTTAGTGCTGTTCAGTGTTGTGTGTAAACCCTAAAGGGAGGGGGTAAAAAGATGCAGTTGACCTCCTGTTCCCTCATGACCAGGAACTCAGTTTTAGGGCTTTTCTGGTGTTCCCTTCCTTGGTGGAGGGGGGCTTAGGATTTTATTTTAGTTTACACTCTTCTGTAAAGTAGTGTGAAGATTCAATGTGTTAATGCATAAAATATGCTCAGCGCACAGTACGTGCTCAATGTTAGCTGTTATTATTATTTCTATTATTTTTTGAGACGGAGTTTCGTTCTGTCGCCCAGACTGGAGTGCAGTGGCATGATATCGGCTCACTGCAACCCCTGTCTCTCGGGTTCAAGTGGTTCTCCTGCCTCAGCCCCCTCAAGTAGCTGAGATTACAGGCACCACCACGTCTGGCTTTTTTTTTTTTTGGGGGGGGGGGCGTTGGGGGATGGAGTCTCACCTTGTCACCCAGGGTGGAGTGCAGCAGTGCGATCTTGGCTCACTGCAACCTCTGTCTCCCGGGTTTGAGTGATTCTCCTGCCTCAGCCTCCCAAGTAGCTGGGATTACAGGTGCGTGGCACTACATCCGGCTAATTTTTGTATTTTTAGCAGAGATGGGGTTTCGCCATGTTGGCCAGGCTGGTCTCAAACTCCTGACTGCAAGATCCGCCCACCTCGGCCTCCCAAAGTGCTGGTATTACAGGTGTGAGTCACCACGTCTGGCCAATGTTAGCTATTATTAATGGACGATTATTACTATTCACGATGTACTTTCTTTTTAAAACCCGGATCTCTAAGTAATGTCCTCCTCCCTCAGTCCTCAACACCGCCTGGTCGGGCAATGGGTCTCACCAGGCTGCAGAGCCGCAGGTGCGCTGTGTTAGGTCACCAAGACTTTAGTCTGGTGATACTGACCCCAGAGACCCAAATCACCACGTCTGCAAGTCTAGAACCCAAAGGCCTCCGTTCCCTGGGGTAGTGCAGGGAAGCCACAGGGAGTGTGTCAGCTGTGGAGAGCGCAGGGGTGGGAAGTGAAGGCTGTGGGATCCCCTAGGGGGTCAGGTTCGTGGAAGGCAGGCCCTCCACAGGAAGACCGGGTTGGGCTGGGATCGGACACGCGGCCCAGGCCCGGGCACCTGTGGACTGAGGGCCCAGCATGTGGCTGGGGGCTGGGGCCTCTGCAGGTCGGGCCACCAGAGGGGGTACTCAGGGTCCGCAAGGGTCCGGGACGCCCCAGAGAAGCCCGCCACCCCACGCCGGTGTGGGGGAGACTGGGTCCCTTTGGCCCTGTGTTTGTCAGCTCCCGCGGCCCGTGGGAGGGGACGTGGATCGGATGCGGGCTCCGGGCCCTGCAGGCAACTGAGAGCGCGGTTCCCTTGGGGATCCGGGGTCTGGGGTCACGTCCGCGCCTCGGCACTCTTCCCACGCCCGCGTGCACTCTCGTGGCTCTCCGCGTGGTGAGAATGTCGCGCCCGGAGGTCAGGGGCGTGGCGCCCGGGCCTTCGAGTCTTCCCTGCGCGCGGCTGGGCGCGCGGTGCAGGGCTGGAGCGGAGCACGCGTGTTGACTGAATGAATGAACGAACGAACGAACGGCGCCCCAGAGCCCTCTCCCGGTGGAATGACGGTGCAAACCCAGCGTTTCCGGCGCCAGAGTGGCGGGGCCACCGGGCGCGGCGGCCCGGCGGGGTCGGGTTTCGCTTCCTCCCAGCACGGGGCGGGGCCCGCGCGGCTGTCCCCGCCCCGGCCCGCCCTCGGCCAGCCCCCGGCGCCGCGCGGAACTCGCGGGTTCGGAGCCGCCCGCTGAGGTCAGAAGGAGGCGTTTGCGCCGACCGGGGCCCCGCACGCCAGAGCCGGAGTCGGAGCCGAGGGGAGCAGAGGTCGGAGCCCGAGCCCGAACCGAGCCGAGCCGGAGCCCGAGCGAGCGGCGGAGACCGTGGCCCCGCCTCGGCCCCGCGCCGCCGCGGCCAGGCCCGGCATGGAGGAGGAGTGCCGGGTGCTCTCCATACAGAGCCACGTCGTCCGCGGCTACGTGGGCAACCGGGCGGCCACGTTCCCGCTGCAGGTACGCACCGCCCGCAGCCCGGGCTTACGTAACCCGAGCCCGTGACCTTGGCGGGGCTGCCCGAGACGAGCCTCAGTTACCGGAGGGAGGCTTGGGAGCTGCGGGCAGAGCCTGGCGCTGGCGCCCGGGAGACAGGCGCGGGATGGGTCGCCGGCTCTGCTTGGCATGCGGGGGCGGAAGCGGAGGGCTGAGCGCTCTGGGGGCCCCTGCGGGTGGGACGTGTCCGGCGTCGGGGTGCACGGGTAGGCGGGAGCCCTGTGCACCAGCTGTGGCGCAGCCGCTCTTTCTCGCCCCTTCCCGCCGATCGGGCCGATTGCCGCGGGGGCGGGGGGGCGGTGAGGCTCCCGGAGGTGAAAAAATGCCGCAGAGCCCCGAGGAGTCCCGGAGCAGTCACGCGAGCCGGGACCTTGGCCCCCTGGAACGCAGAGGCGGCCGTGGAGCTCGAGGCGTTAGCGCGCTCACCTGCTGGGCCCCTGTGGGTCAGGAGGTCGGGAAGAGGGAGCAAGATGAATGAGGTCACGGTGCCCACGAGGGTGGACTCCACTCTTGGCCTGACCACGCCAGGAGGTGGCCAAAGGGAAGAGGGTGGGGCTGGGACTGCCTTGCACCCTCTGGCAGAGCGGCATCCCTGCAGGTGTTTGCTCTGACGAGGAAAAGCCCCAGAAAACAGTTCGGGACTGTGCGGATCGGCTTTAGGGAGCCACCTTTTAAAACGCCTTAGCCCACGGCTTCCTGGTTGCAGCTAAGTGGCCCGTGGAGGGGTAGGAGAGGCCTGGGTGCAGTGGCGTGGGTGTCACGCAGGGCCGAGGCAGAACCAGGACGACGGGCACTTCCTGGCCTTGTCGAGTCAGCAGGAGGGCTGGGGGTGCCCTGCAGGGTGGTGGCTCTCCCATGCTGCTCACCTGTCGCCTGGTCCTTGGGGATGGGAGCAGGTATGCCCGGTCCCTGTGCTGGGCCCCGCGGGACGTAGAGAAGGGCCACCTGAGCACGGCGGGGCCTGCGGTGCAGGCTAACCTGGGAGGAAGGCAGGAAGGGGGGAGCAGAGCTTCCGTGGAATTTGAGGGCTGACCTAGGCATGCCCCCAGCAGGATCAAGCCGAGCAGAGTTGAGTGTGGAAAGGTAGGGGGTTCAAGTCGGAAGTGAAGTGGAGGTCCTGTTGAGCAGGGTGCGGTGCTTCACAGGCGGTCTCACTTGAGCCCCTTTTCCAGCCAGCTGCAGGCAGACCTTGCCTGGGACAGTCAGGGTGCACAGGTTCTGTGGCCCCGGCTATTAAGCACTGCTCTGGGCCACTCCTAGCTTGAGGCAGGTGGCGGAGGTCACCACAGGCTGGTGGATTGCTTGGGCAGAGTCAGAAGTAGGACTGGGCTTGGGAAGAAAGGTGCAGGGTCCCTGAAGCAGGGGCAGCCAGGGAGTGTGGAACCAGGGAGCTCTGAGGACAGCGTCTGCTGTCTTGGCAGAAGTGTGCAGGTCCTGCAACGTCTGTCCCGTCCCTCCTCCCGTCCACCTCCTACTTCACTGGGCAAACTGTTTCCTTCTTTGACTCACTCGGGATACCCCAGCAATGTCCCTTGTTCTCTAACTCCCAGTGACTCAAGGGAGGGGTGTCCTCTGATTGCTCACCTCACGTGGAGCCTCGTAAGGATGGTGCTGCTCTTCCTACCTGGGGTCTCCCCAGTGCCCGGCGTCCTTACCTGTGGGCTCCACAGGGTTCCATGCAGGCGTTTTGCTCCCATACCCGGATGTCCAATGCCGGCTGGACGAGGAGAAACCATACGATGAGGGAGGGGCTGAGATGGCCAGCGACCCAACCAGCCTGGACCAGCCTTAGTGGGCACAGGAGGGACTGGGAGACAGAGCCTGGAAGTGGCCTTGGGGCTGGCGTTTGCCGCTTCCAGCCGCAGTTCCAAGGGGAAGCGTCCCCAAAGTCTAGAGCTGCTCTTGCAAGAGTTTGTTCTTGATTTTGATCATCATCATATGGCTTAGGACTCCAAAGCCTTGAGTCACATGGCTGAATGTAGGGAAAGAAAACTTCGAAACCGGCAGAACAGAGCCTCTGGCTGGGCCCCAGAGATTTGCCTCAATGCTACTTGGAATGAGACTGGAGAATGCCTCGGGGTATGGCATGTAGCAGGGTGGCTGGAGAGGCTCCTTATGGGGACTGACCCAGGTGTCTGGGGGTCCCACCTCAAAGCAGGTGTCTCCTCATCTTGGAATTCCAGCTGAGGGATCTGGCCCTGGTTTCTGAGCCTTCCAGAGTCTCACCTGCAAACTAGGCACAATACCTGTTGGCAAGATAGCACCAGGGCTCCTTGTGCCCTTCATGCCAGACTCGGGGTATGCCCATTGCCAGGGAGCTCCCACTGATTCCCTGTGAGTGTAGCACAGATTTGTCACGACTGGACCATCTGCACATCTGGACTTCAGAGCTATTCTCCCCAGCCGCTTTCTGCCAGGTCCTCTCCGTGTGTCGCTCTGCAGCCAGGAGGCAGCCTCCCTCCCTGGGCAGAGCAAAAGCTTGAGCCTGTGTTTGGATTTTGTTTCTGGGCCTAAGCCCAAGGTTCATTTTGGTGGCAGAGAACTTAAGGAGGGAACATGTTGACATGACCAGTGCTGGCAGGAGGTGCAGTGTGTCAGGCAACATGATTTGGGTTTGCAGATTGAACGCAGAGGGCAAGGGCAGGCTCGAGGTCCGGGGGTGCATGGAGAGGAGCTGGGGGGCTGCCTGAGTCAAGCACAGACCTGCCCAAGGACAGGCCATGGGATGCGCCTTGGGGTGGGGCACTTCCCTGCTGCTCTGGCTTGGATTCTAGGCAGGAAGGAGTGGAGGGAACGCGTGGCTGCCCTTCCACATTGGTGGGACTGTTCCCTCTTGGGTGTAGGAAACCTCAGGTTCTTCCAGGGCTGGGAGGTTTGGCTCTTTGGAGCGCCGCGTGTGTATGTGTGGAAAGCCTTCCCGGCTCATCAGTTCCGCAGCTCACGTGTTTGTATAGGCCTCACTGCGTGGGGGAGATACCAGGGCCCTCGGGGCAGCTTCCCAACCCCCTTTGTCCTATTGCTTCCATAACCCTAAGGTACACAGCCGTAGGGTTATGTACGAGTTTGCTGGAGTGAAAATACCGTAGGCAGCCTTAGGGTCATGTAGGAGTTTGCCCGGACTGCCATAACCAGGTGGCTCGCTGTAGCAGAAATTCACCTCTCACAGTCTGGGGGCCAGAAGTCTGAGACCAGGGTGTGGGCAGGGCCATGCTCCCTCCATACGACGGTCCTTCCCCGCCTCTTCTGGCTCTCGGTGGCCCCAGGCTTCTGGGGCTCACGGCCAAATCAGTTCAGTCTCTGTCTCTGTCCTCACGTGGCCTCCGCCCTGTGTGCTCTCTTAAAAGCACACTTGACGTGGGATTCAGGCCCAGCCGGATCATCTGGTGTGATCTCATCTTGGAATCTTACATCTGCAAAGATCCTTTTTCTCTTTCTTTCATTTTTTTTGTTTTGTTTTGTTTTGTTTTGTTTTGAGACGAGGGTCTCACTCTGTTGCTCAGGCTGAAGTGCAGTGGTGCAATCTCGGCTCACTGCAACCTCCCCCTCCCAGGTACAAGCAATTCTCCTGCCTCAGCCTCCTGAGCAGCTGGGATTACGAGTATGTGCCACAACCCCTGACTAATTTTTCTGTATTTCTTTTTAGTAGAGACGGGGTTTCGCCATGTTGGCCAGGCTGGTCTTGAGCTCCTGACCTCAGGTAATCTGCCCGCCTCAGCCTCCCAAAGTGCTGGGATTACAGGTGGGAGCCACCGTGCCCGGCCCAAATATCCTTTTTCCAAATAGAATCCTCTTAACAGGTTTCAGTTAAACATACGCTTCGAGGGTCCAGCATTCAGTCTGGAAGGAGCCTTCCTTCCAGTAGGAGCCTTCAGAGAAATTTGAAAGTGGCACAAACCAAGGGGTGAATTAAAGGCCCAGAAGTTGATGACGTCAAGCTGTCCTTTTTGGAAACGAGGGGAGCAGCACAGCCATGAGTCTTCAAACTGGGCTGTGCAGAGATTGTCCTGAGTACATCGAAGGCTAGTAGCTGCCCTGTGGGGAGAGGCAAGCCTGTCCTGACCCTGTGCGTCCCGTCCAGGTGGAGAGGTAGTGGGCTCCCGCTGGCTGGGTGATGTCGGTGTCCTTCATCTGTCAGCGTCTGGAGCAGCTGAGGCCAGGCACCAGGCACTGCCGCCTCAGACATAAGTGACCCCCATGCTGCAGGACCACAGTGCAGGTGTGCTCTCATAGGGCCGCTCCTGGGGAGGAGGTCGTAGACATCAGGCATTAAATGATTGAATTCCATGGCTTTGTCAATCTAACTTGGGGCCTTAGCTCAAGACCCATTTAAATACCACATTGCAAAGACCAGAAGGCAAGACCATGGGACTCCCTGCAGCCCCTACCACAAGACGCTGTGAGGCGGCTGGCTCCGTCCGGGCCTCAATGCCATGCCTGCTGGCAGGCAGACTGTGGCTCAGACACCCCACAGGAAGAAGCAGGGGGCTCCCTGCCCTGGAACCCTGGATGTCAGCACCTGCTCTGACTCCTACCTGCTGAGTGACGTTGGCAAAAGTAGCTGTGGCAGAGGTCGAGGGTTCCACCTGCTTACTGGGCCCCGCTTCTATGGACAGGAGCAGAAGCTGCAGAGCTTTGGGACCTCAGCACTTTAGCAGCTTGTGGACGCGAGCAGCGAGTCACCCTGGGCTCCCAGAGACCCATGATGGGGTCCCAAGGGGGCTGCTTGAGGGCCCTCAAGTCAGGAGCTGATTTCTATCTTCGAATATTTAAGAATCCCCAAGCCCAGGTGCGGCGGCTCACACTTATGATCCCAGTACTTTCGGAGGCCGAGGTGGGTGGATCACTTGAGCCTGGGAGTTTGAGACCAGCCTGGGCAACATAGCAAGACTCCATCTCTACAAGAAAAAAAAAAGCTGGCTATGTGACTCACATCTGTAGTCCCACCTACTTGGGAAACTGAAGTGGAAGGATCACCTGAGCCCAGGAGGTGGAGGATGCAGTGACCTGTGATGGTGCCACTGCACTCCAGCCTGGGTGAAGACGCCTGGTCTCAAAAAAAAAAAAAAAGTAAAAAATAAACAATGTATGGAAATACAATGTATTTTTTTTTTTTTTTGAGACAGAGTCTCACTCTGTCGCCCAGGCTGGAGTTCAGTGGCCGATCTCCGGCTCACTGGCAAGTTCCGCCTCTCGGGTTTACTCAAGCATTCTCTCTCCTGCCTCAGCCGTCCCCGAGAGGCTGGGAACTAGCAGGCGGCCCGCCACCTCGCCCGGCTAAGTTTTTTTTTTTTTTTTTTGTATTTTTTTTAGTAAGAGGACGGGGTTTTCACCTGTTAGGCCAGGATGGTCCTCGATCTCCTACGCTTGTGATCCGCCCCGTGCCCGCCTCCCAAAAAGTGCTGGGATTACAGGCCCCTGAGTCACTGCGCCCGCCAATACAATGATATTTTTAACCCCCATAAGGGTTGACAGAGAATACCAATGCACTAGGTTGACCCTGTCTCAAAAAAGAAAAAAAAAAAAAAAAATCCCCTGGCTCGCAAGGGGCCTCTTCTTCAGAATGTGTCGTCGGCTGGGGGATTCTCTTGAGGAAATGGTTAAAACGCCTGTGTTGGCCCGGTCACCGGTGGCTCACGCCTGTAATCGTCCAGCACTTTGGGAGGCCAAGGCAGGCGGATCAGCAAGGTCAGGAGATCGAAACCAGTCCCCGCGGGCTAACACGGTGAAACCCACCCCTCCCCTACTAAAAAAATAGCAAAAAATCAGCGCCCAGGCGTCGGTGGCCGGGTGCCCCTGTATCCGCAGCTACTCGGGGGGAGGCTGAGGCCAGGAGAAATGGTGTGAACCGCCCCTGGGAGGTGGACCTTGCAGTGAGCCAAGATCGGCACCACATGCACTCCCAGCCTGGCTGGACAGAGCCAAGACTCCGTCCTCAGAAAAAAAAACAAGAAAAAACAAAAACAAAATCTAGTGTTTTGAAAATCATTTACATTTTTCTAGAAATTCCTAGGAATAGAAAGAGCTTTTCTGTTTCTTTGAGAACTGCAGCCGGATAAGATCCTGAAGAATACCACCGTGCCCTTTGAAAAGGCCATTCGTTTGCGCTAAGCATTTTTTCAGGTGACTTGCATTTGCAAACAGCACAAAAAGGCCAGCGCTGGCCAAGGCATGGTGGCTCAGCGCTGTAATCCCCAGCACTTTGGGAGGCGAGGTAGGTGGGTCACTGAGGTCAGGAGTTCGAGACCAGCCCTGGCCCAACCATGGTGAAACCCCATTTCCACTAAAAATACAAAAAATACCTGGGCCGTGAGGTGGCGGCACTACTGTAATCCCAAGCTACCCGGGGTGAGGGCGTGACGGAAAGGAAGAAATGGGCTTCAACCCAGGAAGTGGAGGATGCAGTGAGCGCGAAGATTAGCAGCGCACTGCACCCCAGCCCAGGCCCGACACGAGCAAGACTAAGGCCTCCAAAAGAAAAAGAAAAGGAAAAAATAGAGCTCAGCGCTGAAAGTGTGCCTCCTTCCTAGCCTCGAGTGGCCTCCACTAAGCTTCTCCTAGAGGTGATGTCTGAGGCTGCAGCGTTGGAGATGCTTCTGAGCGTCCTCGGAACATTCCTGCGTGCCTCCGCGGCCACGCTGGACAGCTGGGCTTTTCCTCCCGTCTAGCTGAGATCTCCTCTCTCCGTCCTGCTCCTCTGGCCCTCTGCCAGTCCCTGGGTCTGAGCCAGAATGTTCCGCAATCGCAGACAGGTGTTTTTCCCGGTATTCTTCCCTTTTTCTTTACTCTTTCATCCAAGAAGGACACAAAATTGGGCTAGTTTCTTGCTTCTGACCTCCTTAGTTTTGGAGCCTGAGGTTTCTGTTATTCCTGTTTGGCTGTCATGGAGAAACAACAGAAACTTATCGGTCCGTTTTCCTTTTCTCTTTTTTTTTGAGACTGCGTCTCACTCATGTTACCGCAGGCCCTCGGAGTGGCAGTGCGTGATCTCCAGCTCACTGCACCTCCGCTCCAGGTTCTTGCCATTCTCGCCCTGGCCTTAGCCCCTCTCGAGTAGCTGGGACTAGCCAGGCAGGCTCCACACGGCTAAGGCTAATTTTTTGTACTTTTGTCTTTTTTTTTTTTTTCTTTTTTGAGAACCCAGAGTCTTGCCTGTCCGCCCAGGCTAGGAGTGGCAGGGGCATGATCTCGGCTCACTGCAAGCTCTGCCCCCCCGGGTCACACCATTCTCTCTTGCCTCAGCCTCCCGCCGAGTAGCGGACTAACTGGTGCCCGCCCACCATGACCCAGCTAATTTTTTGTATTTTTTGTAGAGAAACGGGTTTCACCGTGTTAGGGGCTAGATGTCTTGATCTCCTGACCTTGTGATCCGGCCTGCCATCAAGCCTCCCAAAATGCTGATTACAGGCGTGAGCCACCCCGTGCCCAGCCAATTTTTGTATTATTGGCTAGACACAGGGTTTCACCATGTTTGGCCAGGCTGGTCTTGAACTCGCTGACTCTCAGGCGAATCCACTCGCCTCGGCCTTCAAAGTGTTGGGATTACAGGCATGAGCCCCACTGTGCCCAGGCGCTAATTGTCCCATTTTTCTGATCTATTTTACCCCTCCTGGCTTCTGGCTGTAGCCCCAGCATCGGTGCATATGTGTGTGTATGTGGGTGTTGCATGTGTGTACATGGTGTGCATTGTGTAGCATTGGTGTGGGCTGTGCATGTGTGTACATGGTGGTGTGCGTGTGTACATGGTGTGTTGTCATGGTTGTATGTGGGTGTGCATGTTGTACATGGGTGGTGTGTGTGTGACATGGTGTGTGGTGTATGTGGGTGTGCTTGTGTGTGTAGCATGGTGTGTGGTTGCTGTGTGTACATGGTATGTGTGTGTACATGGTGTGTGTGTATGTGGGTGTCATGTGTGATACCATGGTGTAAGATGGGTGTTGCCTTGTGTGTCACAGGTGTGCGTGTGTGTACATGGTGTGTGTGTATGTGGTGTGGCGTGTGTACATGTGTGTGTGTGTACATGGCGTGTATGTGGGTGCGTGTGTGTACATGGGTGTATGGCGGGTGTGCGTGTGTGTACATGGTGTGTATGTGGGTATGCTTTGTGTGTACATGGTGTGGCGTGTGTGCACATGGTGGTGTGTGGGTGTGCGTGTGTGCACATGGTGTGTGGTAGCATGGTGTGCGTGTGTGTACATGGTGTGTGTGTATGTGGGTGTGCGTGTGTACATGGTGTGTGTGTGTACATGGCGTGTGTGTGTACATGGCGTGTATGTGGGTGTGTGTGTGTACATGGTGTGTATGGCAGCGTCTGCGTGTGTGGTACATGGTGGTATGTGGGTATGCTGTGTGGTGTAAGCATGGTGTGCCGTGTGTGCACATGGTGTGTGTGTGGGTGTGCGTGTGTGGCAGCTGGTGTGTAGCATGGTGTTGTTTAACATGGTGTTGCGTGTGGTAGCATGGTATGTGTGCATGTGGGATGCATATGTGTATGGGGCATGTATGCACATCTGGGCATGCATGTGTGTGTCATGCGAAGCATGTGTGCACGTGTGTGTGGTGTGTTGCTCTGCAGGCCCCAGTGTTGGCCAGCCCCCCGTCTTTCCTGTGAGTGACTTCCCCCTTCTTAGGAGGCTTGGCGTGACTGGCATTCTCTGGAAAGGGAGGGCGGATCTGCAGAGCGGGCAGCTGCAGGGACACTGGGGCTGCTGACTGGCTTTGTGGCTTCTTGGCCTTGGTGTCTGCGGGTGCACACCCACACAGAGCTTTTGAAATGGAATCATGCGTGCCCAGTTCACAGAGTGAGTGGCGTCGAGGAATAAGAACAGAGGAAACGTCTCAAGGAGAAAGGAAGAAAGGAATTATCAGAGATGGGCTGAGCAAAAAACCGTGCGATCGGCCGAGGAGGGGCCGGCAGCGCCTCCCTTCCTGCCCACAGAGCAGCCGCCCTGTGCCCGTCTATTCCCCGGCTCTGCATGGGGCCTCTGTTTTAAAGGGTTCTGTGGCCAAGACAAGCCTGCCAGTCCCTGTCCCTGTCCTTGGCCACTTCTCTGGCAGCTTTCCCCATTCCTGAAGCAGGTGGGTAGCCTTGCTCAGCCTCTTGTCCCATCTCCTTACCTGTGACAGTTGCCAAGCCTCTGGGAATGTGGTCGCCCTAGGACAGCTGAACGAGGAAACTGCGGTGCACACAGGTTTGGCTAACCCCAAGGGCCAGTTGCTGTGCGTGGGAGTTCCAAGGAGCGGAAGGGAGCCAGCACTAGGTGGAGCTCTGCCCGCCAGGGGACAGAGAGGAACGGCCCCCAGGAGGAGGGTGCAGCGGGTGTGAGGCCCTGTGGAGCCAACTTTGGAGCTAGAATAAGGTGGCATTTTTGCACGCTGTGGGGTGGACGGGGCCTGAGGTCACACCAGGGAGCCCATATTGGGTCAGGAATGTTGCTTTGGCAGTCCCTGGACTCAGCCCCCAGCTGTCTGGCCATCTGGGCACTTCTGAGCCCAGCCATGACCTCTGCCTTCCCTTAGCACTTTGCAGTGAGCCCAGCACCCGGCAGCCCCTGGCCAGCCAGTGCACGGTCCCTGTGCGGCACTATGAACCTGGAAGTAGGGGGCTGGGTGTCTGTGTGCTCTGGGGGCCCAGGCGATGGGCCCTGGAGCTGTGAAGACTGAGTCAGGGGTGGGTGAGGGATGAGGGGAGACTGCTCTGCGGGGGCTCAAGGCCATTTCTACCAGAAATTCCCCTTGGAGTTTGTAGGACGAAGGACATGGTTGACCCGGATTGTAGGGCTGACCAGTGACAGACAGTGGGAGGGACACGGGGTGCTCGGGCCCCAGGTTAATCAGGGTGAAGCAGTCACGTGATCTCTCCCATCCTCTGTCCTCATTCTGATTTCCTAAAGTGGTCAGAGGTCTCTGCAAAAGAAGCTACAGGGAGGGTTCTGCTTCTGCGCAGCGCTCACCCGGCTCTCCCCCGAACGCCTGGAACTAGGGTGGCCAGGCTGGGGTGGAGGAGCTGCGCTGGAATGTTCCAGAGCTTCCCCCACTCCTGCCGTTCTGAGTCACTCTGCCTCCCGGAAGGAGGAGGATCAGCCGAGCCGCCGCGCTCACGTAGTGTCTCGCTGTGTCTCGCTGTCTGCCTTACTTGCGCAGGGTGAGATGCTGCCGCTACGGCGCGCACGTGGGCCCTGGGAGGAGCCCGACGCAGCCACTCCCGCACGTGGGCAGGAGGAGGGTTGCTCACAGGACCGGCCGGGCGGAGGGAGGAGGACTGGGGACTGCGCCTGGCAGAGGATGAGCTCGTGTTGTGGGCGGCAGGGAGAAGGGAGTCCGAGGGCTCCTCGGCAGAACCACTGCCGCCGCCGCCGCTGCTGTTGTGGCTGGACCAGATGACTAAGGAGGTTGAAAGCGCTTCCCCCGCCCCAGTGATTGCCGCTATGGCCCCGCAACCCTCCAACCGCAGGAAGTTCCCATGAGGACGTTGGAGCCCTTTCCAAGCCATCCCACTGGCCTAGACTCTGCTGGGATTATTTTGACCCCCCAGGGCAGAGTGTAGCCATCTGACCGGCTTTCTGTCTCGGCAGGAGACGGGGCGCACTCCAGCAGGTGGGGGAGCCCCAATACGTCGCACGGATGAGGGTGCAAAGCCCAGCCCCCTCTTCCCGCCCCCTGGCTGCAGGCCCCGCGGCTTTTCCCACCCTGGCTCCCCTGTGTGCTTGGCGCTTGTTCCCTTTACCTAGTGGCCTTTTAGCCCGCTGGTCCTTCCCACGCAGCTGGAGCGGACTTATGCCTTGCGGTAGAGGCTGAGCAGAAGCTTGTCCTTCAGACTTTTCCGCGGAGACACCCAGGCTGTTCCATGGCACCAGTGGGTTTGCCAGAGACCAGGGACTTTGACCAGGGCTGGCAGGGAGCCCTAATCCTGAAGAACCCTCGTTCTTCGTGTGCTGTCTCGGAGGCTACGTAGGCACAGTTGCAGCAGGGTCTTGGAGGCTGAAAGAAGAACTGTCTGAGTTGAGAGAGGGGAGTTGGCCAGCCACAGGAGTTTCAGAGCTTTCCGGGGCTCAGAAGGTGCCCAGGGCTCTGCAGCCTAGTGAGGAGTTCACAGGGTGGTGGGCGACCCAGCAGCCAGGGACATCAGCTGTGGGAGTGGGACGCTTCGAGGGTCTGGGCTTCATCCTGTGGACACAGCAGACCCTCAAGGGCTGGGTTTAGAGGGGTACATCTGGAGGTGGGACTGGGGAATGCACATTGAGGGAAGCTCGGAGCAGAACCGTAGCACAGGCCAGGCATGATGGCTCACGCCTTGTAATCGCAGCACTTTGGGAGACTGGGGTGGGAGGATCACTTGAGCCCATGAGTTCAAGACCAGCCTGGGCAATATTGTGAGACCCCCATCTCTACAAAAAATAAAAAATAAATTAGCCAGGCATGGTGAAACATGCCTGTAGTCCCAGCTACTCGGGAGGCAGGAGAATCTCTTGAGCCCAGGAGGCAGAGGTTGCAGCGAGCTGAGATTGTGCCACTGGATTCCAGCCTGGGCAGCAGAGCGAGATCTTGTCTAAAAAAAAAAACAACAACAAAACGAAAACAAAAACAGTAGGACGGTGGTCTGATAAGACCATCCCAGGAAGGGGGATGACGCAGTAGTCCGCAGGCCTCAGTGGACTCTCACAGCAGGTATGGACATCAGAGAGTCTTGCTCATACCTAACTGAGTGATTTGATTTGATTTGAATTTTTTTTGAGATGGAGTCTCTCTCTGTCACCCAGGCCAGAGTGCAGTGGTGTGATCTCAGCTCACCGTAACCTCCGCCTTCCAGGTTCAAGCGATTCTCTTGCCTCAGCCTCCTGAGTAGCTGGGATTACAGGCATGCACCACCACGCCCAGCTAATTTTTGTATTTTTAGTAGAGATGGGGTTTCGCCATGTTGGCCAGGCTGGTCTCGAACTCCTGACCTCAGGTGATCCACACACCTCGGCCTCCCAAACTGCTGGGATTACAGGTGTGAGCCACCATACCCAGCCCTCATACCTGATTTAGAGTATGTTCTGCTAGGATTACAGGTGTGAGCCACCGTGCCCGGCCCTCATGTCTGATTTAGAGTATGTTCTGCTGGGATTACAGGTGTGAGCCACTGTGTCCGGCCCTCATATCTGATGTAGAGTATGTTCTGCTGGGATTACAAGTGTGAGCCATCGTGCCTGGCCCTCATACCTGATGTAGAGTATGTTCTGCTGGGATTACAGGTGTAAGCCACTGTGCCCA
>NW_016809139.1:2422554-2452765 GCF_001698545.2 Rhinopithecus bieti | reverse complement strand
CCAGTGTGCTTAGGAGAGAGCTGCGCGGCAGCCTCCATCATGTCGTGTTCCTCCCTCTAGACTCAATAGACACAAAGAGCTCAGTAGACAACAGATAGGGTAAATTGCTAGTAAACTAGGAAGTAGTGAGGCTAGAATATTTATTAAGTTTGCTTTTTTTTTTTTTTTTTTTGAGACGGACTCTCGCTCTGTCGCCCAGGCTGGAGTGCAGTGGCCGGATCTCAGCTCACTGCAAGCTCCGCCTCCCGGGTTTACGCCATTCTCCTGCCTCAGCCTCCCGAGTAGCTGGGACTACAGGCGCCCGCCACCTCGCCCGGCTAGTTTTTTTTATTTTTTTAGTAGAGACGGGGTTTCACTGTGTTAGCCAGAATGGTCTCGATCTCCTGACCTCGTGATCCGCCCGTCTCGGCCTCCCAAAGTGCTGGGATTACAGGCTTGAGCCACCGCGCCTGGCCTAAGTTTGCTTTTAATATAATTTATGTAGTCTGGGTGCAGTGGCTGGTACCTGTAGTCCCAGCATTTTGGGAGGCCAAGGGAGGATAATTAATTGAGCTTAGGAGTTCAGGACCAGCCTGGGCAACATAGTGAGACTCTGTCTCAACAAAAAAATATAAAAATGAGCCGGGTGTGGCAGCATGCACCTGTAGTCCTAGCTACTCAGGAGGCTGAAGAGGGTGGATCCCTTGATCCCAGGAATTCAAGGCTGTAGTGAGCTATGATTGCGCCACTGCACTCCAGCCTGGGTGACAGAGCAAGACCCTGTCTCAAAAAATAATAATAATATAATTTACATAATTGTAAGTTTTATGACTCAATTTTTTTTTTTAATAGAGATGGAATCATGCCATGTTGCTCAGGTTATGGTCTTGAACTCCTGGCCTTAAGTGATCAATCCTCTAGCCTCAGCCTCTCAAAGTGCTGCAATCACAGGTGTGAGCCACTGTGCCTGGCCACATGACTGTTTTTAATAATGACTATATGTAAAGCTGACCTACACTAGTGCATCTGGCAATCACGTGACCCAATCCGTCTTCAAAGTCGTTGAGTCCTTCTTTAACTTCCAATCTCTAATCTTTCCTTCTGCCCATCAGCCTGAGAAAACTCTGCTTTTTAAGGGCTCATGTCATTCACTTAGACTCTCCTGGATAAGAAGATCCTCATGGAAGAGAGATCTCATTACACTGACAGGTTTCACCCACACTCGGGGGTTGCCTGAGGGTGAGCGGGATCCCTGAAGGTCATTCTTAGAATTCTGCCACCGAAGAGCCCCATAGGCCATTGTAGGGACAGGGTTTACTGTAAAATAAGGTGACCACATACACAGACCAGCGATGCTGTCCCTAACGGGGATCCCAAGCTGGTCCCATCAGTCAGCAGGGCTGCTCACAGGGCACCGGCCTGTCCCTGTTGAAGGCGTTTCCTGTGATGTCTGTGGAGGAGACGGAACTGAGGCCCACGCCCCGGGCGCGAGGGGAGCGTTGTGGAGAGCCCAGCTGCCTGCTGTGCTGAACCTTGGGCCAAGAACCAGTCTGTCCTTGGCTCCCTGGGGAGTGGGGAAAGATGAGGTGTATCAGGCAGGGTCCAGTCCAGAAACAGAAACCAGAGCAACAATTGTAGAGGCCGTTGTTCAGCCAGGTATTGAGAAAACAGAGAAGGCAAAAAGGGAACACAGGTGTTGTGGAGGAGACCCTGCCAGCATCGGCTCCACGCAGCTGACCCTGGGATAAGAGAGAATTGCTGGGCTCTTTAGAACTTGGAGCTGGGAAGGCGGGTATCTGCCAGCTGGCGGGTGCTGGCGGTCTGTGGGGGCATGTGATGAGGAATTCTGCCGGTGGTGGGAAAGCCCCAAAGCGGATTCTGCTGCTGCTATGGGAAGGGACGGTCACTACCACTGCCCCTGCGGGGAGAAGAGCCCCTGGGGAAGAAGAGTGCCGCTGGCAGAAGCCCATTCTCTTCGCAGGCTTCAGTTTCACACTCTTGGTACCTCCTGGCGGTGCCTGGGAGGGAGCCACTGCTGTACAGAGATGCCAATTCCAGAGGCACGGTCCAGCACAGAAGGATGGGTTCCAGCTGAAGGACGAGTGTAACAGCGGGAGACCCCTTTCTCTGGGGTCCCAGGCTCCTGTCCTGGACCTCGGCACCCCCCAGCCCCCCATGCATTGTCGCCTTCTGAGTCTGGCTTTGTCTTGCACGTGAAGTTGGATGGGTAGACTCTGGAAGCATCCAGACCCGCTTGCAATGCTGATGAATAGGCTGATTTTGATGGGGTGTGTGAAATGGAGATGCCAGCCCAGAGGCTCAGCTCGCTCGTGCTCTCATTTAAAAGCAGAAAATAGCGACTTCGTTCTCGGATACGTTTGCCAGCCCCAAAGGATTAATTATCTATACACCCAGAAGCAGTGGAGCAGAATATTTTGGCAGGATTTTCAGGATTTGTGTCATCGTTGCTTAATATCTGTTTCTTCACAGTCGGTTAGAATTTTAAAGGACTGGAAATACTGCAAGCCATCTGTATATAGAGGCTGTGGATTCGGGCTAGTGCATTTGCAAAGTGCCAATTTTATTTTTTGTTTTTATTTTTATGTTTTTTGAGATAGGGTCTCACTCTGTTACCCAGGCTAGAGTGCAGTGGTGCCATCACGGCTCACTGCAGCCTCCATCTCCTGGGCTCAGTGATCCTCCCACCTCAGCCTCCCGAGTAGCTGGGACTACAGGTGTGTGCCACCACGCCCGGCTAATTTCTGTATTTTTTTTAGAGACAGGGTTTTTGCCATGTTGCCCAGGCTGGTCTTGAACTCCTGACCTCAAGCTGTACTCCTACCTCGGCCTCCTGAAGTGCTGGGATTACAGGCATGAGCCACTGCGCCTGGCTGCAAAGTGCTAATGTTAACTTTTTAGATTACTAAGACTGTTAATGTGTTTCCTTAGTTTAGTGATAATGCTGACTTCAGAGAAAGACCTTGGTGAATACAAATCCTAAGCAGATAGCTCAACTCATTATCACAACGCAAACCCCACCCAGTGAAGAAACAAATTTGAGAAGGCCCAGAAGCCCCTCCCCACCACCCCCCGACTCCCTCCCTGGAAACAGCCGCTCTCCTAGTGCTGACACCAGAGGTGGCACTGCCTGGCTTTGAACATGAAGGTGGAACTCAAGGGTGGTTGGCTGTCCAGATGCAGCAGGAAGAGAGGGTTTGGGGCGTTGCTGGTGCACGGGAGAGGGTGGGGATGGCCCCCCAAACTAGTGGAGGGCAGGCTTGGCCCCTGGAGATACGGGAAGGAAGCCACCGCTCCGTGGGTTCTGTCCTCCCTCTCCATCTGTCTGGAACCCTCACCCTTTCCCTCCCTCTCTGTCCTCATGCACCCACTCCCTGTGTCTCACTCAGGCTTTTCAGCCATGTGTGCTGCCCACGGGGCCCTTGGCCTGGCTTCCTCCAAGGGGTGAGGTAGATGCCCACATTTTCGCGGCAGAGACAGCCTCGCAGCCTCTGTTCAGTGTCTGGACAGACGGGTACTGTCTTCGTTTTATTGTTCAGTTTATTAGTCTTATTGAGTGCTTTTGTTGGGTGCGATTTCTGGAATGATTCATGAAGTGCTTCTCCATGGAGGTGCTGTGGGCCGGGCGATGCCCTCGCGGGCTGGCTGCTCCCCAGAGAGGGAAACCCAGCTCCAGACATGGGAGGCCCTGCACGTGCAAATGTCACGTGTGACTCGGGGAGAGCCGCCTGCTCTGACACGTCGGCCCTCCGGCCTGCACCTGGGGGTCCCATGCCGGCCGGGGCTCATTTACTCCCCTCTTCTAAGTCAGCGCCTGCTGGGGTTCAGACCTGGCTCTCTTATGCGTACCTATTCCTTCTCTGTCTTGCAGGTTTTGGGATTTGAGGTCGATGCGGTGAACTCTGTCCAGTTTTCAAACCACACAGGTAAGGTGTTGGCTCCAGCAGCCGGCACAGAGCAGAGCGTGGGAGTGAGGCACGGGGCGGAGCGTGGGAGTGAGGCACAGAGCAGAGCGTGGGAGTGAGGCACGGGGTGGAGCGTGGGTGTGAGGCACAGAGCGGAGCGTGGGTGTGAGGCACAGGGCGGAGCGTGGGAGTGAGGCACGGGGCGGAGCGTGGGAGTGAGGCACGGGGCTTTCATGTGGACAGGGACCTGGAGTCCTGGGGGTCTGCACAGCAGCCTGCACAGCACATCGGGGCGTAGGCCTGGGTGGCCTCACCTGTGAGTGGGGATGTGTTACTCAGCTTGGCTGCTTTGGGGCCGCGTGACCCAGTGCCGGTGGCAGAACCTTTCAGTCCTTCAGTTTCCTTCTCTGTAAAACAGGAGGGCAATCCTAACAGCCGCCGTGAGGTTGCCAGAGTTGATGAGGTAAATTGTGTAAAGTGCTTGGACCAAGGCCTGGCCCAGAGCACAGCCGTGTGACTCCTGCTGTCGGTCTGCCTGCGCGGTGCCTGTTCCTGCCTCCTGGAGCTGAGGAGGGTGCCCCATGGGGTGGTTGTGCTGGGGGACGTGTAGGTGGTTCTGGGTTTTCTCTGTTAACAGCAGTGCTGCGGGGCCTGTGTGTGCATCTGTCTCCACGCACTGGGACGCTGAGGAGTTTGCTGGCTCAGGGGACTGAGGGTGGCCGGCCTCAGAAGCCCCTCACAGGCCATGCTTTCCACGCCCCCAGCCCCATGGCCTGGAGGTGGAGGTGCATGGAGTCCTCCCTCCTCTCTGTGGTCTCTATACGGCTTTGTCGGCAGGAGAACAAAGCTGTTCTGTTCTTTGAAACCCCACCTCGCTTCCCCTGAAATTTCTCTGAACCCAGGCGGAACCTTGGGAGCACAGAACGTCCCAGAAACAGCCTGGCACAGCATCAATGGGATATGTGGGAGGGCCTGGCCCCTACCTTTGGGAGCAGGAAGAAGTGCTGTGGTTTCCCTTGAGGCGGGCATAACACATGCTAAGTGAGAGGAAAGGGTTGCTTGGCCAGTGCAGACGGACAGACTCCAGCTCTTGGCGGTGCAGACAGACAGACTCCAGCTCTCAGCGGTGCAGATGGACAGGCTCCAGCTCTTGCTGGAACCCTTTCCTGCCTTTGCTTGCTGGGCACACTGGGTGCTGTGAGATTTGGAGATGTCCCCAAAGACTCAGGCCCTCCAGGAGCCTCCCTGAACCCACTTGTTCCTCCTGGCTGCTCTCGCTGCCCTGTTTTAGGATTTTTCAGCGAGTGAGCTAACTGGCTTGGACTCTAAAGCAGGGTGCTGGGTGTGTTTCTGGGGACCATGCTGTGCTCCGCAAGTGCTGGTTCAACATCCTCATAGACCCGGCTGCCCTTGCGTGGATTCCAGGATGCGGGGAGCGCCCTGGGCTTTGGTGATGCCTTCCAGGCTTGGTGGAAGCTTCTCAGTGGGAGGTGGGCTGGCTGACCCGAGGTTCCCGAGACACACAAGGGGTCTCTGGCCTGCCCTCAGAGGGCTGGGATGAGGACAGGACCCCAGGCGCTTGGGAGCCTCCGCAGTTGCAGAACCAGATGAACGGCCTGGGGACGTCCCTTCCCACAGAGTCCGGCCTGTGGTTCCTGGGACCCCCCGCTCCAGCCTCCTCCAGATGCCATGGGAGTCCTGCTGGTTTAGGACCCCCTTAGCCAGCTCCATCTGTGGCTGTGGGCTGGCTCCCGGCACCCTGTACCCACACTCTCGGGGTCAGCTGTCTGTGCGGCCTGATCAGGAGGCCCCCGCGTAGCTTCCCTGACGCCATCTCTGTGGCTCAGGGGCAACTCCCTAGGGAGTGAGGGCAGGCGTCACTCCCCTGCACTGGGACCCTTCTGCCTGCTCCCCTTCCCTCGCCCCTGCCACACTGCGCTGCTGGGGAGTGAGGCAGGTGCGTCGTGCACCTGTCCTGGGTGCCACGGGAGCTAGTGGTCGGGACAGGGGTCTCGGCCTCCTCCACGCAGCCCCCCAGCCCCTTTGGGCTTCCGTGCCACCCACTGGAGTACAGTGCTCACGATGACATTGTCTGTTCCACAGACGTCGACGGAGTTGGAGGCGCTCTTTGGTTTTTGAATTTTTTTGTTGTTGTTTTTCCTTTTTGTTCCCCCCACCCTCTGTCTAATGGCTAGAGGTGCTTATGTTTCAGCAAACTCACCTCCGGGAAGCATTTTACTAGGCCTGATCATGCACAAAGAAAGACTTCTGCTCGCGCCACGGGCCTCACACATTGTAGGGACTGTTCTGCTCCGGCCACCCTGGCTCCAGGGCCGCGCTCCCCGGCCTGTCTGGGGAGCCACGTTGTCCTGTTCCTCCTGCCACATGGCCCATCGTGCGTGCCCAGGACGCAGCTCATGCCCTGTGTGACCGGCCACGTGAGCTCAGCCACAAGCAGCCCTGCGGACAATGGGGCTGTTTCCACTTTGTGGCTGTTGCACGTCTTGCTGCCGTGAACGTTTGTTTAGACATTTTGCGGGGGACGTGTTTTCAGGTCTCCAGTGCGCACCTAGGAGTTGGAGGTGGGGTCACACAGGCTGCACTTCATTTGGCAAGGAGCTGGGATGATGCTGCCACGGAGCTCATTCGCGACTCTGCCCAGGCTTTTCTTTTCCTTTTCTGGTTTTTTTTTTTTTTTTTTTTTTTGCTGTGTCGTCCAGGCTGGAGTGCAGTCGTGCGATCGTGGCTCACTGCAGCCTTGACTTCCTGAGCTCAAGAGATCCTCCCACCTCACCCTCTTAAGTGGCTGGGTCTACAGGTGTGCACCACCACACCCAGCTAATTTTCCTATTTGTCATAGAGACAGAGTCTCACTACGTTGCCCAGGATGGTCTTGCACTCCTTGGGCTCAAGCGATCCTGCCCCCTCAGCCTCCCAAAGTGCTGGGATTACAGGCGTGAGATTCCGCGTCCAGTCTTTTCTTTTTTCTTTTGTAGAGACAAGGTCTCTGTCATCCAGGCTGACGTGCAGTGGTGCAATCCGCTCACCACAGCCTTGACCTCCTGGGCTGAAGCCATCTGTTGCCTCCACCTCCTGAGTGGCTGAGACTACAGGTGTGCACCACCACGCCCACCTCCTACCCAGGGTTGTTACTGGGGTGGTCACGTGGGCAGCTTCTGCCTGGGATGGGCCACAAAGCCAGACTCCCAGCGGGGACACAAGTGTTCCACATAAGCTGCGTCGTTGGTTCCCTGACGCCCATCAGGCTGGGAAAGCCGAGCCCCCAAGTGCCTGCAGAGCCCACCTGGTGCAGGCCTCGCCGCCTTGAGGCTGCTGCTCGCACTTGTGCACCTTCCCCCGACTGGGCCCGTGTCCCTTGAGGCCACACCACACCCCCATTCATTTTTCCACACTCTGAGCTGTGCCTCCCAAGCCCAGGGCAGCCAGGCTTGGCAGAGCCTCTGCCTTGAGGCTAGCATGCCCAATGGCCCCTTTGAGAGGATTTCCTGGAGCTTCCTGTCTGAGCTTCCTGGCCTGAGGGCATTGGGAAGGAGCCTGCAGAGCTGGAGGTCAGCGGGTGGACGGGTCACGCTGTCCTGGCTTTTGGAGTGTGGAGCCGGAGCGGGTGGGACAGGTGACCTGCTGCTGGGGTTGGTGGTCCCTGCTGCAGGGAAGGGGCAGCTGGTGTGAACACAAGGAGCTGCAGGACTAGAGAAGGCCAGGGCCAGGAACCTGCCAATGGACACCAGCGAGGGGCCAGGCACGGCCCAGACTCCCTGGCCGGCTGGAGTCAGACAGGAGTGCCAGGTTCCTTGGGCTGCCCAAGTTGCTGCTTGTTTGGCCTCTGTTTTTTCATCTGTAAATGGAATGAGTTCTACACAAGATCCAAGTGCCCTCCCCTGTTTGAGAAGGTTCTTGTGGGCTCTGGGCTCATCCCACCTCCCGCAGTGGGCAGGAGGCCACCGAGAGGTGTAAGACCATGCCCCCTGTTTCGAGAGGAAGCTGGGCCTCAGAGGAGCCTGGGGCCTGTGTCTGAGACCCAGCCAAGTGCTGGATGTCTCCCCTTCCTCACGGCTGTTATGGCTGAATTACATCCCTGCAAATTCTCATGTTGCAGCCTTAACCCCAGCACCTCAGAGTGGGACTGGATTTGGAGATGGAGTCCTACAGAGGTCATCAGGTTAAAAGAGGCCATCAGGGCTCTGGGTGGGCCCTGATCCAAGCTGATTGGTGTCCTTGTAAGAAGACGAGATGAGGACAAAGACACACACAGAGGGACAGAGCCATGAGGACACAGGGAGTTGACGCTGTCTGCAAGCCCTGGGGAGAGGCCTCAGGAACCAGCCTTGGAGACGCCTTGACTTTGGACCCAGTGCCCAGGACAGTAGGAGAATTGCAGCCACCTGGTTGCAGTCCTTCCCGATGCCACCCTGTATTAGTCCATTCTCACACTGCTAATTGTTGGGAAAAGGGCCTGTAAGGTACCTGTATAAACTGGCCATAAAAAAATGGGACAATAAGTTGCGGAAAGCCACAAGAGGCCTGTGAGGAGGAAAGCCTCCTAGTTGCCATCATGTTCCCATGCTCAGAGCGAGACCCGCTCTCTTATCTGTAAACACGGTGTTCAAGGAGAAAGCGTTGGAATGTGGACAGACGTGCAGGCTCCTGGTTAAGCCGCTCCCACTAGCTGCTCTCTGATAAGTTAAAGATACGCTGTTTGAACACAAAGGAGATTCCTTTAAACCGCTATTGCTATAGATTACGCCTGTGACGTACTGCCTCCCTTTCACCGTTTCGCCCCAAACGTCTGCTTCTTAGATCTAAGTGATTGTACTCAATAAATAGTGTGGACACCAGAGCTCGGTGCCTTTCGCAGCCTCCATTTTGCAGCTGGCCCCCGGACTCCCACCTTTATGAACTCTTTCTTTTTTTTTTTTTTTTTTTTTGAGACAGAGTCTCCCTCTGTTTCCCAGGCTGGAGTGCAGTGGCATGATCTCAGCTCACTGCAAGCTCCACCCACCAGGTTCATGCCATTCTCCTGCCTCAGCCTCCCGAGTAGCTGGGTCTACAGGCGCCCACCACCACGCCTGGCTAATTTTTTGTATTTTTAGTAGAGACAGGGTTTCACCGTGTTAGCCAAGATGGTCTCAATCTCTTGACCTCATGATCCGCCCGCCTCGGCCTCCCAAAGTGCTGGGATTACAGGCATGAGCCACTGTGCCCAGCCCCACCTTTATGAACTCTTAACCTGTCTCTTATTCCTTTGTCACCACCGGACTTTGGGTACCCTATGGGTGGTGTTGAGGCTGGTCCCCAACACTAATAAAGGTGTATCTGCGACTGGATCATTTATAAAGGAAAAAGGTTTAATGGACTCACAGTTCAGCAGGGCTGGGGAGGCCTCAGGAAACTTAGAGTCATGGCAGAAGTGGAAGCAAACACGTCCTTCTTCACATGGCAGCAGAAAGGAGAAGTGCAGAGTGAGGGGCCCAGGGTTTTAAAAGTCCCTTAAAACCTCAGCTTTTGTGAGAATTCAGTCCCTATCAGGAGAAAGGGATGGGGGAACCGCCCCCATGATTGAATGACCTCCTGCCAGGTCCCTCCCACAACATATGGGGATTATGGGAACTACAATTCAAGATGAGATTTGGGTGGGGACACAGCCAGGCCATGTCACCTCCCCAGCAGTGGTGAGTCCCATCCTGCTTGGAAAGATATTCAGAATCCGAGGGCAGAAAGGACCAGGAGAGACCATTGCTTGCCTCCCTCTTCCTACCCCTCATCCCAAACCTCGTCCCGGCCTGGCAGAAACCTCGCCAGGACACACCCTGTACCGGAGGGGCAGGCTGCGGTGTGAGGCACTGACCTTGCCCACGGTGGATACCCCCTGCCCCTCCTAACCCACAGTGACTATTAACCCACAGTCCATCAGGGGCTTGGTCTCTGGCAGACCCACCCCTCAGTGCGTCTACTCT
Organism: Rhinopithecus bieti; assembly: GCF_001698545.2. Classification (NCBI taxonomy): domain Eukaryota; kingdom Metazoa; phylum Chordata; class Mammalia; order Primates; family Cercopithecidae; genus Rhinopithecus; species Rhinopithecus bieti. Next base: position 2,442,888 of record NW_016809139.1, on the reverse strand, counting down.
GGTGTCCTGGGCAGAGCACAGGGCAGGCGCCCCCAGATGCACACCCCAGATGCGGCACCGTGCCTGGAGCATTGCTTCTGATGGCAGTCTCAGTACTTTTGCGCCACATGTGCTCCCGTACGACGGCTCCTGGGGAAACCCAAAGGCATCCCTGCCAGTGGGAGCCAGTGACTGGTACGCAGGAGGGCCCTGAGGGGCAGGAGCCATGGAGCCGTCCTCTGGTGTGGGAATTCAGGGGGTCTTAGCCACAGGGCATGGCGTGTGGGCTCAGAGCTGGCCGTGACCTACCAGTGCGTGATACTTGGACTTTGCTGTTGTAGGAATCCATACGTCAGAGTTTTCCTTATTTGCTGAAAAAGGCATGCGTTAGAGGATGATGCACGTGGGAGGAGACCAGGAGCCCCTCGATGTGAGGCATGGCGAATGTGGGGTCTCCATGGTGGACCCCACCCTGTGTGGATGGCTGCCCCCTGGGCGTGCCTTGAGCTGGAGCTGTGGTTGGGTCCCACAGTGCAGGAAGGGCTCCCAGGGGGCTGGTGGTCCCACCTGCAGGAAGCCGATGCGTCTGTCCTCACACCTTGATATGCCTGTCTGCCTGGGGTGGACACTTCACCCTGGCAACCCAGCGGGCCAAGGGCAGGTTGTATACACCTGGGCTGAGGCCTCATTCTCATTTACATTTGTCTTTTGCTCAGGAGTTGATCTAAGACCGGCTCTAATTGCACCTTAATAAGCTTGTTGGGGTGGGGATGTAACAAGCCTTACCTGCCAGGGTGTCCGGGTGACAGTGGCCAGTGGCCGAGCACCCCGGCCTGAATAGCTGGGAGCTCATGCAGGAGGCTCTGGGAAACAAGAGGCTGTGGTGTTGTGGGGAGAGAGTAGCCGGGGCATTCCGGACAGCAATGGGGGAGCAACACAGCTGTGAGCTGGTGTGTCTCTCCGCACGCCCCGCCTGTACCTGGGACGCAGCTCCCACAGGAACTGGCAGTGGGAGGGTGGGGGCCACTGAGGCTGTAGTAACAATCCCTGACAGTGTAGGGTCGGGGGCTCACAGGGACTTGAGGCGTCCGGTCTGGACAGCTGTCAGGACCTGCCAAGCACTGTGCCTGGTGATCTCCTGCGGGCCTTGTGCCAGTCCATGGGGAGGAGCTGTCCACCAGGCAGCGTCAGGGAGAGTGGGCGGGTATTGAGGGAGGCCCGCGACCCCACGGCTGGCCCCCTTGTGTCTGAGCCCCCCATGGTTTCCTCTGCCTCTAGGCTATGCCCACTGGAAGGGCCAAGTGCTGAATTCAGATGAGCTGCAGGAGTTGTACGAAGGCCTGAAGCTGAACAACGTGAATAAATATGACTACGTGCTCACAGGTGGGTGCCACGGCGAGCCCCTGCAGGGGACTACAGACCCCACTCCAGCCAGGGTGGGCTCAGGGAGGTCCAGAGCACCCCCACCCTGGGCCCATCTCGGGTCCCTGCTCCTTCAAGGAGGGCCTTGGCGTGCCCAAGCCACCGTCACACCCCCGATAGCCTGGGGGGTCCTGGCCACGCCGTGCCTGCCTGGACAATGACTGTCCTGGCTGTGCCAAGTCACCCCCACTCCTGTGGCCACACTGGGGTTCTGGTGCCCAGGGGAGGGTGCAGGCAGAGTGTTGGGAACGCTGACCGGGGCAGGACAGGTGGGTGGGACACTCAGTTAGGTGACAGGCTGCTACCTGGTACACTGGCATCCTTTGTCAACTCTCTGATGAAACAAAAAATTGTATTTCTATACGTGTTTATTATTGTAATAATTATTATTATTACTATTTTTGAGACAGGGTCTCACTCTGTGGCCCAGGTTGGAGTACACTGGCGCAGTCATAGCTCACTGCAGCCTCAACCTCCTGGGCTCAGGTGATCCTCCTGCTGCAGCCTCCCAGGTAGCTGGGAGTAAAGGCATGCACCACCACGCCCAGCTTTTTTTTTTTTTTTTTTGTAGAGACGGTTTTGCCATGTTGCCCAGGCTGGTCTTGAACTCCTGGGCTCAAGCCACCCACCCACCCTGGCCTCCCAAAGTGTTGGGATTACAGGCGTGAGTCACTGCACCCAGCCTGGTTTCTACATTTGTAAACGGTTAGAGGAAACACTTAACCTCCCAAAGTGTTAGAATTACAGGTGTGAGCCACGGTGCCCGGCCTCTCTACATGTCTAAAGGTCATATATAAGGCCAGGCACAGGGGCTCAAACCTGTAATTCCAGCACTTCAGGAAGACTAGGAGGGAAGCTCACTTGAGGCCAGGAGTTCAAAACCAGCCTAAGCAACATAATGAGACCCTGTCTTTACCAAAAATTTTTAAAAAATTAATTAGCTGGGCATAGTCCCAGCTACTCGGGAAGCTGAGGTGGGAGCTTGAGCCTGGGAGTTCAAGGCTGCGGTGAGCTGTGATTGAACCACTGCATTCTGGACTGGGGGACAGAATGAGACCCTGTCTCAAAATAAATAAGACTGAATTAAAGTGTCATATGCTTATTACTGAAAGTAGAAATATAAATAAAGGAAAGATTACTCCTTCGCCTCTCGCCCGTGGGTTCGTTCCCGTGAAGCACGGCATTTCTGCTGGGAAATGCTTCAGGGTCTGCCTTCAGTAGCTTTGGACTGTGGGGACACCTCGCCTGCACCCGCCTCCCTCCCCCCAGCCCCCGAGCCCTGTGGGGACACCTCGCCTGCACCCGCCTCCCTCCCCCCAGCCCCCGAGCCCTGTGGGGACACCTCGCCTGCACCCGCCTCCCTCCCCCGCCACCCCTGTGCAGGGTCTGCTGGTGCTTCTCTTTCTTTGTGCCACGGTTGATTGTGGTGAGTCTCCTGTTTTCTGAGGGTAACCTGGGTTCTCCCCCTCAAGGTTATACGAGGGACAAGTCGTTCCTGGCCATGGTGGTGGACATTGTGCGGGAGCTGAAACAGCAGAACCCCAGGCTGGTATACGGTAGGCAGGGGCCCACCCTCGGGTCTGGCTGTGTGGCCCCACACAGGGTAGGGCTGGCGTGGGAGCCCGGGAAGGAAGTCTTAGCCTCCTTCCTCCTCTGCACCCCTCTATGCCCTGCCTCTCCGGGACAGTGAGCTATGTCTGCCAGGCCTCTGAAGATGTGGGCCTGCTGAAGTCCACTGGGCTAGAAGCGTTTGCAGGTGACCTTGGTGTCTTGTGTGGCTGGTGTGAGACAGGAAGGGGTGTCAGTGTGCTCATATAGCAGGGCTGCTGTGTGAAGGCCTGGGGCCCAGGCAGCACTGTTGTGTGACTCCACTGACCCTAAAGGCGGAGGGGGCAAGGGGCCACACCTAGGCAGGGCCAGGCTAGGGAGTAGGGAGGGACAGAGTCACACCCAGGCATGGCCAGGCTAGGGAGTGGGGAGGGACAGGGTCACACCCAGGCAGGGCCAGGTTAAGGAGTTGGAGAAGGGAGGGACAGGGTCACACCCAGGCAGGGCCAGGCTAGGGAGTTGGAGAAAGGAGGGGCCATACCCAGGCAGGGCCAGGCTAGGGAGTGGGGGAGGGCAGGGTCACATGCCAGGCAGGGCCAGGCTAAGGAGTGGGGGAGGGCAGGGTCATTCATCAGGCAGGGCCAGGCTAAGGAGTTGGGGAGGGCAGGGTCATACCCAGGCTGGGCCAGGCTAGGGAGTGGGGGAGGACAGGGTCATACCCAGGCTGGGCCAGGCTAGGGAGTGGCCAAGTCTTTGGGGCATCTGCCTAGATCGATCTTTCCTTAGAGGCCAGGCAGTGCTGAGTCCATCTTGCCACCTGGAAGAAGGGGCAGTGTCACCCAACCTTGCAAACAGGCTCTCTCTGGGGCACAGGTCTCCTGGGTGGCCAGAGGGCAGGCCCGGCCCAGCACATGGTTTGCCACGCTGTGTACCGTTGCCCAAAGGGAAAGCGCTTGTCGGGACAGATGTACAAGGCCCGGATTGTGTGTGCTCGAGACCAGGAAGAGGAAGGGAGCCGCTGCACCTGCTTGGGTGACAAACAGTGATGAATGGCACCTCACAGCAATTAGGATGACTGTCATCAAACACATGGAAAATAGCAAGTGTGGGCGAGGATGCAGAAACCCTCATGCACAGCTGCTGGGAGTATCAAAGGGTGTGGCCACAGTGGAAAACACGTTGGCATTTCCCCAGCAAGCGGAACACGGACACCACATGACCAGCAATTCCGCCCTGTGCATAGATCCGAGATAGCCTCAGACGGATGTGCGTATTCCCAGTGACCAAAGTTGGATACAGGCTGTGTCCATTGATGGCTGACAAAGAAAATGTCCGTGCATCCAATGGAGTATTAGTCTGGAAAAGGAAGGAAATTCTGACACACTCTGCAGTGTGGATGACACTTGAGAACATGATGCTCAGTGAAAGTAGCCAGACACCCAAGGATAACTGTTACATGATTCTATTATCTGAAATATCCATGATAGGCCAATTCATCGAGGTAGAAAGCAGACTAAGGCCTGGCATGGTGACTCACGCCTGTAATCCCAGCACTTTGGGAGGCCGAGGCAGGTGGATCACCTGAGGTCAGGAGTTCAAGACCAGCCTGGCCAACATGGTAAAACCCCATCTTTACTAAAAATACAAAAATTAGCCAGGTCTGGTGGTGTGCACCTGTAATCTCAGCTACTTTGGAGGCTGAGGCAGGAGAATTGCTTGAACCCAGGAGGCAGAGGTTGCAGTGAGCCGAGATCACGCCACTGCACTCCAGTTTGGGTGACAGAACGAGACTCTGTCTCAAAAAAAAAAAGCAGACTAGACATTACCAGGGCCTAGGGCTGGGGGAATGGGGAGTGAGTGTTTAATAAGGACAGAGTTTCGGTTTGAGAAGGTGAAACGTTTTGGAGGTGGAGAGTGGTTGTAGTTATACAACAGCAGGAATGTGCTTAATGCCCTTGAATTGTACGCCTAAATATGCTTAAACTGGCAAAGATTATGGTATATATTTTTTACCACATTAAAAAGTTAAAAAAGAGAAGATATCTACTTCAACTTGGCAGCTTAAAAAAAAAAAGAAAGAAAAAAGCCAAATGTGGTTGCTTACGCCTGTGTTCCAAGCACTTTGGGAGGCCAAGGTGGGAGGATCGCTTAAGCCTAGGAATTCAAAACCAGCCTCGGCAACATGGTGAGAACCCATCTGTACACATCATTTAAAAGTTGGCTGGGTGTGCTGGTGCATGCCTGTGGTCTCAGCCACTTGGGAGGGTGAGGCAGGAGGATCACCTGAGCCTAGAAGATCGAGACTGCAGTGAGTCATGAGTGTACCACTGCACTCCAGCCTGGACAACAGAGCAAGACCCTGTCTAAAAAATAAAAGAAGAAAGGGCCGGGCGCGGTGGCTCAAGCCTGTAATCCCAGCACTTTGGGAGGCCAAGACAGGTGGATCACGAGGTCAGGAGATCGAGACCATCCTGGCTAACACGGTGAAACCCCGTCTCTACTAAAAAATACAAAAAACTAGCCGGGCGAGGTGGCGGGCGCCTGTAGTCCCACCTACTCGGGAGGCTGAGGCGGGAGAATGGCGTAAACCCGGGAGGCGGAGCTTGCAGTGAGCCGAGATCGCGCCACTGCACTCCAGCCTGGGCGACAGAGCCAGACTCCGTCTCAAAAAAATAAAATAAAATAAAATAAAATAAAATAAAATAAAATAAAATAAAATAAGAAAGAAATGTTGAGGGTTTCTTACTCATCAGCTGTAGCCTTTGCTGATAAGGTGTCCTTGTGTCTCTGCAGTGTGTGATCCAGTCTTGGGTGACAAGAGGGATGGCGAAGGCTCGATGGTGAGTAATCTCATGTGTGTGATTTAAAAGTGTGAGTGGAGCTATTCGTGTCCAGCCAGAAGACAGACCCACGTCTCTTAAGTGTCTAACTTGGTGGGACTTCTCTGTCCAGGGGTAAAAAGACAAACCTTGTTAGGAAGGAAAAAGGGGACCCACATATTTTCTATAAAGTGCCCGATAGTAGATAAATATTTACGCCTTTGCCAGCCACACAGCCCTGCCACAGCTGTTTGCATTAGAGCACAGAAGCAGCCACAGGTAAGAGGTGTACAAACAGGATGACCTCTTCTCCTCTCCTTTCCTCTCCTTTCTTTTCTTTTCTTTTCTTTTCTTCTCTTTCTTTTCTTACTGAGACGGAGTCTCACTCAGTCACCCAGGCTGGAGTGCAGTGCCACGATCTCAGCTCACTGCAACCTCTGCCTCCCGGGCTCAGGCAATTCTCATGCCTCAGTCTCCCAAGTAGCTGGAATTACAGGTGTGCACCACCACACCCAGTTAATTTGTGTATTTTTACTAGATACGATTTCACCATATTGTCCAGGCTGGTCTCGAACTCCTAGCCTCAAGTGATCCACCTGCCTTGGCCTCCCAAAGTGCTAGGATTACAGGCATGAGCCACCATGCCCAGCCATGTATGACTATTTTCTAATAAAATTTCATTTGTGGACACTGAAATTTGAATTTTCTATAATTTTCATGTGTCACAAAATGTCATTTTTTTTTTTGACTTTTCCCCTAACCATTTAAAAATGTAGAAACCAGGCTGGGTGCAGTGGCTCACGCCTGTAATCCCAGCACTTTGGGAGGCCAGGGTGGGTGGCTGACTTGAGCCCAGGAGTTCAAACCAGCCTGGGCAACATGGGGAAACCCCAGCATCTGTAATCAAAATACAAAACAATGAGCTGAGTGTGGGGATACCCACCTATAGTCCCAGCTACTTGGGAGGCTGAGGTGGGAGGATCACTCGAGTCCAGGAAGTGGAGGCTGCAGTGAGCCGAGATCGCACCACTACACTCACTCCACAGACCAAGACCCCATCTCAAAAAACAAAGGAAATGTAGAAACCACTGAGCCGGTGAGCTGTATAGTAACAGCAGCAGCTGCAGCCCACAGACCTGGACATCGGATCAAGTGGATGGAGAACAGATCCACTGTGACCAGTCCAGAAGCCTAGAATTTAGAGGCGGAAGGAACCCAAAGGTGATGCTGCCTGTGGGTTTTTAACTCAGCCGTTCAGCGCCCAGGCAGTTTCAGTATCCGCCTTCTTTGTCGTAGTGTCTAGTGCGTCTGTTTGCTTGCTATATCTTCACTGAGCACAGCGGGCTTCTTCACTGGCACAGGGCACGCCTGGGCCTGAGCCCTGCCTGCCCCGCTGCGTCAGTGATTGAAGTCAGGATATCTGTTGTTGGGCCTCTAACCGGGTGGGGCGGGCAGGTCTGCTCAGCGTCTGTCTGTCCACTTTCTCCCATGCTTGTTCTCTGGAAGGTTCCCTGCCCTGCACCTGTCCTGCAGGACCCCAGCTTGCAGCTCTCTGCCTTCCCTTCATGGTGCTCCCTGGCGTGGGCTCTGCCGACCCTCGGCAGATACTCGTGTTTGGATCACAAAGAGTTGTGGCCACTGTCCGGTTCAGTGCAGCGACGGAATCTGGCCCCTTGATTTTGATCACATTCGTTTTCCTGAACGAGAGTGGCCTGAACACGAGCTCCTATCTCAGATGGGCGGTCACCCCGTCTCTCCCGTTTCCGTGAGGTTAACGGGGTGTGCTTGGGCCTCCCTACCCAAAATGGGGCTCTAAAGAGCTTTCCTTCCATTTCCTGGCCCACAGATCTGGGACATCCAGGTGCCACCCACCCATCCTTAGTGCCTTCTAAGCCATGTCTGAAGCAGCGGCCGGTGCGTGACCACCTTGCGTGCTCTGAGCACCCGGTGCAGAGGTGCCTCCTGCGGGGCCTCTGATCTCCAAGGGCAATTTCCGGGAGCAAAGTGAAGTGAAGGGATTGGAAACTCAGGCCACTCAGACAGCAGGGACGGATGAAGTGTTCCATAAAGCCTGTAAAATTCTTCCAGAGCTTCGCACTGGCTCCAGCTTAAATTTGATCACTAAAGAAAACTCGTGTTGCCTGGCACAGTGGCTCAGGCCTGTAGTCCCAGCACTTTGGGAGGCTGAGGTGGGTGGATCACCTGAGGTCAGGAGTTCGAGACCAGCCTGGCCAACATGGTGAAACCTCATCTCTACTAAAAAAATACAAAAAAGTTAGCCAGGCGTGGTGGTGGGTGCCTATAATCTTAGCTACTCGGGAGGCTGAGGCAGGAGGATCACTTGAACCCAGGAGGTGGAGGTTGCCGTGAGCCAAGACCATGCCATTGCACTCCAGCCTGGGCAACAAGAGCGAAACTCTGTCTTAAAAAACAAAACAAAAAATCATGTGTTGAATTGTTTGTCAGACAACTTAGACAAAAACAAGTAGATGAAGGGTGCGTTGACTCAGCCAGGAAGAGCTGGCGGGTTGGGCTCCCAGTCGCAGATGGGCATGGCCAGCACCCCTCAGCCCTCCCCAGGTGACCGGGGCCGCTCCATCCACCCGTCAGGTTTCCCTTTTCTCATCTCCCTCCTCCCTCCTTCCCTCTCTCCTTTACCTCCTTCTCCTCCCAGACCCTCTGCGGGTACCCACTGTGCGGCCTGCGTCCTCCCTCGGCCCCTTGGAGCACTTAGGGTTCCCCGCACTAGTGTGCCTCAGCCACACGCTGCCCCTGTGGTGGGAACAGCTTGTCTCTACAATCGGGCGGCCTGGCCCCTGATCCTGGACTTCAGGGGGCTTTTTGGGGAGTACTCTGTGGTGGGCTTCCCTCCACGCCCCCTGGCATGCTTCCCTCCCAGTGACTCGGCCTCTCCTCCTGTCTCCTTTGTTCGCCAGTATGTCCCGGAGGACCTCCTTCCCGTCTACAAAGAAAAAGTGGTGCCGGTTGCAGACATTATCACGCCCAACGAGTTTGAGGCCGAGTAAGTCATTTTATTTTATTTTATTTTACTTTATTTATTTTTCAAGACGGATCTTGCTCTTGTTGCCCAGGCAGGAGTACAGTGGCACAATCTCAGCTCACTGCAACCTCTGTCTCCAGGGTTAAAGCGATTCTCCTGCCTCAGCCTCCCAAGTAGCTGGGTACAGGCGTGAGCCACCATGCCCGGCTAATTTTTGTATTTTTAGTAGAGATGGGGTTTCACCATGTTGGCCAGGCTGGTCTTGAACTCCTAACTTCAGGTGATCCACCCACCTCAGCCTTCCAAAGTGCTGAGACTGCAGGCATGAACCAGGGTGCCCAGCAGAGTAAGTCATTTTAAATGGCAAACGCTACCAGTCTTTCCCCAGGGAGAGCTGCAGAGAACGTGCCAGAAGGGTCTCCATTCTGCCCTCGGGCTGCCTGTTCCGCTTACGAAGGGGTCCTCAGGAAGGTCCTGCCGCGGGGCGAGTGCCCCTTGATACTAGAGCAGGATGTGGTGGGGGCGCCTGGGTTGGAGAAGTCCCTGCCCACCTGGGTCCCAGGCTTACGCCTTCCCTTTGGTGGCGGCAGCCATGGGCGATGGGGAAAGTTCTGTTGCCCCTGTGCCTTCCTGAGGAGCAGGGCCCCTGGGAAAGGAAGGGGAGGGGCGACTTGGGGAGCTGTGGGCTTGCCTGGGCCACCACAGCGGAGGGAGGGTGGGGGCAGCACAGGCGGCCAGGTCACCTGCTAGCCTGTGAGGGGAAGAGGAGTGTGTTGGGCCTGCCTGTCTGATACCGAGTTTGAAAAGGTCTTTCTCTGGGTGCATGGCCCCCCAGCTGAAGAATCAGACACCAAGGGGAAGCCGCCAGCGCCCCAGTGCCATTAAGAGTGAAGCTGCCTGTTGAGGAGGCTGGTGCCTGTCATAGCTTAGCTCTACCCGGCCCTGAGCCTGGTCCCGAGTCCTCCATTCACGCAGGGGTGGGGCGCGCCTGGACTCTTGGAGGCCTGGGATCCCTGACCTGGGCCTGTCCAAACTCGGCGGTGGCATCTCACTCGAGACCCCTGAGCCATGGGCAGCCCCTGCGTGCATTAATCGTTAGTGGCTCTTTGACTTTGTATGGACGTCAGTCACCCATGCTGAGACCCTGCGCTATGGCATGGCCTTAAGTGAGGGTCGTGGCTGCTGTCCATCACCTTGGTTACGTATAAACAGCAGCCATGATTGGGCCTTGCCTGACTCCTGTCATACAAGGGTCCCCTTTAGAAGCAAACCCCACATGTTGCAAAGGCCCCGGCCCGTGGTGGCCAGTGGACGAACAGTAGCTGCCTGTGGGGATGAGGCTTTCCAGAGCCGCTGTAGTTTGGGGAATGTCAGCACACAACCTGGAGAAGAGAGGCTCACCTGTCCCCGCCTGCCTGCCCCTGCCTGTCTTCCAGGTTACTGAGTGGCCGGAAGATCCACAGCCAGGAGGAAGCCTTGGCGGTAAGGAGGCCCTCTGGGGCCTGTGTGGGGCAGATGTGCCACTCACGGTGGGAACGGGAGACAGGCTGCCTGAGTGGCACCATTGCGTCATTTGTCCCCAGCAGTGACTGAACCGTCTGTACCAGTCAGGAGCCTCCAGAGACCAGCAGGATATGTGCGCGTGTGCGTGTGTGTGTGCATGTGTGTGCATGCATGTGTGTGTGTGCGCGTGTGTGCTTGCGTGCGTGCGTGTGCGCGTGTGTGTGTATCCGTGTCCGTGTGCGTGTGTGCATGTGTGTGTGTCGTATATGTACGCCTGTGTGTAAAGAGATACTGCAAGGCGGTGGCTTGAGCTGTTTAGGGGCTCCTGGGCATGTTTGGAATTTGCAGGGCAGGCTGTTGGGAAGGGCAGGCTGTTGGGAAAGGCAGGCTGGAGGCTCGACAGGAACAGATGCAGCCGCCCAAGGTGCAGTTTCTTCAAAGTCCTTTTTCTCTGGGACTTGGGGACCGTGGGTGTCACGCTAGCATTGAGCCTTGGTTGAGTCATCTTAGTCTGTTGGGGCTGCTGTGACAAAATGCCTGAGACTGGGTGATTTATGAAAAACGGAACATTAGGCCGGATGCAGTGGCTCAACACCTGTAATCCCAGCACTTTGGGAGACTGAGGCGGGCAAATCACCTGAGGTCAGGAGTTTGAGACCAGCCTGGCCAAAATGGTAAAACCCCACCTCTACTAAAAATACAAAAATTAGCCGGGCGTGGTGGTGCACGTCTATAATCCCGGCTACTGGGGAGGCTGAGGCAGGAGAATCGCTGGAAGCCAGGAGGCGGAGGTTGCAGTGAGTTGAGATTGGAGATTGCACCACCGCACTCCAGCCTGGGCGACAGAGTGAGTGAGACTCCTTCTCAAAAACAAACAAACAAACAAACAAACAAACAAAACCCAGAACTTTGTTCCCCACAGTTCTGGAGGCTGGGAAGTCTAAGACCAAGGCGCCGGCAGGCTCAGGGTCTGGCGGGAGCTGCTTTGCTGCCCAGACTGCACCTTGTTGCTGCATCCTCACCTGTGGACGGCGGGGGGCTTGAGGGGCCCATGCTGCTCCCCCCAGCCCTCTCATCAGGCACAGAGAAAGGGGAGCCCTCATGACTTAATCACGCCCCAGAGGACCCCCTCTGAATACTGCCACATGGGTGCGATGTTTCAACATGCATTTTAGTGCGGACACTGTCAGACTGCAGCAGGAGTCCACGTGCTTTGGGCTGTGTTCCCGAGCAGCCTGAGCCTACCCTGAGTTTTGTCTTCACAGCCCAGGAGCCTGGTCCTGGGAATGGGCCACTGCAGCCGCCACTCCTCCCACTCGGGGGCCTTTTGCTGACCTGGTACTGGGCCCTGGGGCTGCAGAGTCAGCTGGCCCTGGGGCAGGGTCCAGATTCTGCTATGGACATGTGCTGGGTGGCGATGCAGCACGTGTGTGTGTGTGTGTGTGCATGGACGTGTGTGTGTACAGCACGTGTGTGTGTGCATGCGCATGTGTATTTGAAGCACATGTGTGTGTGCACACGTGCTGCCTGCTCTGAGGCAGCCGTGCAGTGGAGACAGTTTCCACGAGAGTTACAGAAAAACCAAAGTACAGAAGGGCCAGCTCCTCCCCGCTGCAGGACAGGCGTGCGTCTGTCCACTTACCTGCCCAGCCCCCGATGGGGAGGACCTCACCAGTCACCTGTGTGGACCCACACAGTTTGGGCTGACAGTTTGGGGAGGATGGTGGCTGACCAGGTGGCTGTCTCCCCTCCGGGAGTGCCACCATTGAGAACGGGCTCTAGGGGAGTGGGGTGTGACGGGCCCTGGGGGAGTGGGGTGTGACGGGCCCCGGGAGAGTGGGGTGTGACGGGCCCCGGGGCAGTGGCATGTGACGGGCTCTGGGGGAGTGGGGTGTGACGGGCCCTGGGGGAGTGGGGTGTGACGGGCTCTGGGGGAGTGGGGTGTGACCTGCCGTGGCTGACGCTCCCCATGCCGCTGCCAGGTGATGGACATGCTGCACTCTATGGGCCCCGACACCGTGGTCATCACCAGCTCCAACCTGCCCTCCCCGCAGGGCAGCGACTACCTGATTGTCCTGGGGAGCCAGAGGAGGAGTAAGTGCCCCCTTCATGCACCGCGGCCTCCTCTGCTCTTCCCAGTGGAAGGCGTCCTTTGGGGCTGCAAGAATGTTTTGGGTTCAGTAGCATGAAAATTATGCCTTATCCAGCACTGGAATGACACCCCCATTTTACAGGCTCTTGGGGATCGGATGGGATTCCCAAGACCGCACAGGTCTTGATGAATGGCCTGGCTGCAACCCGCTTCCACGGACCCAGCGTCATAGGCCTCCCTCGGAGCCGGACTGGGTCCCTGAGTTCACTGGGAGGACCCGTCCACCTGGCTGTGCTGATTGTTTACACAGATACCACTGGGTTGATATTCTCTGAACAGTGTGAAAATGACACAGAAGGCTGGGGCCATGCCCTAAGCTAGTGGCCCCGAGTTCACACCCATGGCCCCGAGAGAACAGTTGTGGCCTCCTCGCCGCTCTCTCTCTGTTTGGACATGGGAGCCTTGTGGGCACACACATAGGCACAAATGCACATACACAGAGGCACACACGTGGACATGGATACACACATGTGGACACGGGCATATACAGGCATACATGCACACGAGCACACACGTGGGCACACACGCACATGGACACGCACACATATACACGGACACGTGCATACATGCGGGCACACACATGTACACGCAGGCACACACCCGCAGGCACACGCGCACACATGCACACACACATGTGGACACACACACACTTGGATGCGTGCAGACGTCTCCTAGTTCTTCACGCTGTTGTTACTCTCGGGAGTTGCACGGCGACCCCCGAGGCCGGCCTGGCTGTGGCTCTCTGAGGCTGCCGTCTTTCCCTTGCGGCGGTGGTGGGGCCCCCATGCAGGCCCAGAGCCCCTACAACCTGAGTGAGGCCACCCTGTGCTTTGCCCCGTGACCCTCCCTGCCACTGTGCCCAGGAGGACCAGGGACGGGGAGGCTGGCCCTGGCAGAGGAGCGGCAGATCTCAGTGACCTGGCCCATCTTCTCCCCCTAGGGAATCCCGCTGGCTCTGTGGTGATGGAACGCATCCGGATGGACATTCGCAAGGTGGACGCCGTCTTTGTGGGCACTGGGGACCTGTTTGCTGCCATGCTCCTGGCGTGGACACACAAGCACCCCAATAACCTCAAGGTCAGCCACACCACCGTTCCCCTCCTCGCCCACTCCCACGGCACCTCGTGGGGAGCAGAGTATGAGAGTCCTGCTAGGGGGGTCCCTGCTGAGCTGACAGGGCCTGGCCCTGAGTGCCGGCCCCAGTTGCGGGGCAGGGCAGTAGCTGGGCCGTGGGCTGTGGAGTTGCACCTGTCACCCTCAGATTGCCTCCCATCTCCCCTTATTTGGGACCTAGGGATGATCAGAGTCTGTGGGGGCTCAGGTGGGAGATGTGTCAGAACAGACCCACGGGGGTCCCACCCGAATTCAGAAGCCGTCCGTCTGGCGTTGACGCAGGGCTGTGGGGTGCATGGAGCTGTTGTGTCCTGGTGACCTGGGGGCTGCTGCGGAGGAGTGGCACCCACAGCGTTTCCCAGTGTGACCATGGCAGTGACCTGAGGGACTGAAAGGCCAGAGCCGCCCATCGGGGACAGTAGGCGGAACGCTGAGGACAGGGTCCAGGCAGGTGTGGAGAGCTCTTTCCCAGCATTGTCGGGGTGTCTGCCTGCTTTACAGGTTTGTAGAGATCGGGTGGCTTTGCTTAGACACTGGGCGGAGTGGGTCTGCTGGTCGACTGGCATGGCAGGTTGGGATGTGAGGTCTTGTGAGCCTTTCTTGTGTGTCCCGTGGTTAAGCACACAGCTCAGTGGGGACAGAGGAGTTTCGCTGCAACTGTGGCGCTCAGATTCGTGACCTCCTGTGCTGCGTGCAGCACAGTTGCATTGTGGCCCTGGCAGGTGGTTTTGTCAGCCGAGTCCTCATACCCTTGGAGTGTGTCTTCCTACAACACTGTCCAGACCCCTGCTGTGCTCTGAGGTGGTCCCCAGCCCCTGGGCTCAGCCCCCTAAACTCCCCTGNGGAGGGACTGAAAGGCCAGAGCGCCCATCGGGGACAGTAGGCGGAACGCTGAGGACAGGGTCCAGGCAGGTGTGGAGAGCTCTTTCCCAGCATTGTCGGGGTGTCTGCCTGCTTTACAGGTTTGTAGAGATCGGGTGGCTTTGCTTAGACACTGGGCGGAGTGGGTCTGCTGGTCGACTGGCATGGCAGGTTGGGATGTGAGGTCTTGTGAGCCTTTCTTGTGTGTCCCGTGGTTAAGCACACAGCTCAGTGGGGACAGAGGAGTTTCGCTGCAACTGTGGCGCTCAGATTCGTGACCTCCTGTGCTGCGTGCAGCACAGTTGCATTGTGGCCCTGGCAGGTGGTTTTGTCAGCCGAGTCCTCATACCCTTGGAGTGTGTCTTCCTACAACACTGTCCAGACCCCTGCTGTGCTCTGAGGTGGTCCCCAGCCCCTGGGCTCAGCCCCCTAAACTCCCCTGGGTGCTCCCTGCTGCGTCTGCAGTGGGTTTAGGTAGGAGGGAGGGGCCTGCCATCCCTTTGGAATGTGGGGCAGGGCGGGGATGCCATGGAAGTGGCAGGAGGAAGACAGGATGCCTCTGTCACCATTGGGTGCGCCGGGGAAGGAAGAGTTCAGAGGTCAGGACCTGCAGGTGGCTCTCCCTGTCCTGTCTTTGCCGGGCCCCTCAAGGGGCCATGTGTCCCCCAGGGTACACCTCCTCCCCAACAAGTCAGTTTCAGCTGAGTGTCCTGGTGTGTAAAATGGAAGAGGTGGACTGAGGCCCTTCGCCTCCCATGGGACTAGCCCTCTGCACACCCCGAGCTGGAATGCACAGCCCCCTCATTCTGTCCCTTCTGGCCCCTCAAGGGCAATTAAACAGGGCCATTAAGTAGGCCTGCCGTGTTTAATTGGTGGTGCAGAGCAGCAGAAACGTGCCAGCTGGTGCCCCGAGGAGGCCTCGCTGCCGGGCCACCCAAGGTCACATTCTGGGTTCGGCCAGCCCAGGCTTGTGGAGTCAGGGAGCGAGTTCGCCGTGCTTCCCCAGCACCTTTGACTCTGAGGCATCACCGAGTGATGATCGGCTGGGCTTTCAGCAGGAGCGCTTCCCCCTGTAGACTCGTTATAAGGAGTTAATTCTGGGCACTCTTACCAAGCTCCTGCTGCCTGCCAGGTTCTATGCAGGTCATGAGGCTGTCCCTTCTGTGAGCCATCTCTTGTCCAGAGCTGGTGGCTGGGACCAGGCATCCGCTCAGCCCTCCAGGCTCTCCATGGTGGACAGTCCGTGGCCTGTCCTCCAGGGCTCAGCACGTGTGCTGGCAGAGCTGGCTCCCCGGTGGCTCGGAGAGCAGGACGGCCTTTGTGTTCACTGGAAATCCCCTCCTAGCAGCAATGGGCACGTCGGGTGTCGTGAGTGGGCCAGGGGCACAGCAAGTCTCTCCTCCCTGCAGGTGGCCTGTGAGAAGACCGTGTCTGCCTTGCACCACGTTCTGCAGAGGACCATCCAGTGTGCAAAAGGTATGGCAGCCGGGCTGCGTGGGCTCCTGGGTCCTGAAGTGGGTGGGAGAGAAGAGCCGGCATGTGCTGGTTTCGAAGGTGTGACCAGTGTCTCCTGCTGGTGTCGCCTTTGAGAGTGGGGGCAGCAGGCAGCAGTGGGAGCCCCTCTGAGATGGGAACTCTGTCTGCCCCGCAGCCCAGGCCGGGGAAGGAGTGAAGCCCAGCCCCATGCAGCTGGAGCTGCGGATGGTGCAGAGCAAAAGTGAAATCGAGGACCCGGAGATCGTCGTCCAGGCCACGGTGCTGTGAGGGCCGCGCCGCTCACCCGTGATGCGCAGCGCGTTGGTGTCTCCATGTTTGTCCCTGTGAAAACATGTAACGGCTGCCTTAGAGCCATGACCGAAACTTGATATTTTTTTCTTTCATGAGTGTCTGGCATCTGCTGGTCTTCATTGTGAAATGTGCCAGTCGTGCTTTGTGAAAATAACAAAGCGGTCACAGAAGTTTGTGATCTGAAAACCCAGCTCTCTTCCTCACAAGGCTCCTGGGCCTCTGGGAAGACAGGCCCCTGTTTGCCAACTCAGAGGCATTCCATGTGGGAGGGTGAGTGGGTGAGGCCGAGCCTGCTGCGCCTGGAGCCTCGAGTGGGCCCTGGCTGCCGCTACCACACGGGCCATGTTGCGCGTGGACTGGGCCTGGATGGCCTCTGTCTTTGCATCTCTGAGAAGGAGTTGGGTGGTAACGGTTGGGGTCAGAAAGAATTCTGCCAGATATCTTGACTGTCATTCTGATCATAGCCTCTTTGTTCCTGCACTTGAACTTTTGTTTCTTACTTTGCTGCTCGTGTAGTCCCTGAGGATTTCTGATCTTAGGCTGTTGTTTCACCGTGTGGAAGGGTTGATGTGAGCGTGCTCGAACGCACACAGGTGCAGCGACGGGGACTTTCCCAGGCCCCAGCAAATTCAAGTCGGTCCGCAGATCTCTCAGGTATCCGCAGGGCCTCCTGTAACCCATGGCCGTCTTCCAGGAATCTGCTGCACGACATGAGGAAGCTGCTAATGCAGTAAGGTCCGTGCTGGGCCAAGAGCAGCTTTGAAACTCCAGAGAGCCACCCCATCAGGTTCCCTGTGGAAGCCCCCCGCATCCGCGCTGCAGCAGGCTGAGCACTGCACGTTTGTCACGTGCTGCCCGTGACAGCACATCAAGCCACAGCGTTTGTAGACAGGACAGAGGGGTGCCCACCCCCTGCCCCTGCTGGCACGGCAGTTCCCAGGCCCTTGGGCAGGCTGGGGTGGCGGCAGAGGCCACAGCACCAGCTCTGACAAGTCCTGTCATCCTCTGCTCAGCAGTGACCTCCCTGGCCCCACTTTGCCCAGAGTTTGGGGTCCCTCCAGGTATAGCTATAGGCAGCAGTACCTATCTCTGGCCTGCCTTGATTTCAACCACACCCCTGTAGCCCTGCACCCCACCTCTGGGCATGCAGAGGTTTGTGTCTCCAAGGAACCCACAGCTGGAGAGAAATTGGGAGATGCAGGAAATGGGGGCCCATGGGGCCCCTAGGAAGCAGACTCTCCAAGGGGTACCCCCACCCCACTACCTTCCCCACAGATGGGCCCCTCCCAAAGCCCACACCCTCCTGTGAGACCATTCCAGTGTCTTCTAGAAAGACTCGCTTGCCAGGAGTGCATTCTTTGTTGAAAAATGCCCTAAGGCGAAAAAATGCAGGTTTATATGGAACCCCCCACCACCGTCCCACTCTTCCCCACTCTCTTTGTTCTGAATGTCTTCATGAGTGTGCGTCAGGGCGCCCGGCTCCCTCACCTCAACCAGTGAGTCAGACACAGGTTTCCCAGCCGTGTTTCCTGGCTTCGAGGACACGGGTGGCAGGCCCCTTGCAGCCCAGGGCCACTGGTGCCTGCAGGGCGCTGCCTCACCAGCAGAAAGGAGGAAGGCTGTGGCTGGAGCCTGGTGGGGAGGCGGCCTCCCCGGTGTGTGAGCGCAGGGGTCCTGTGAGGCCAGAGCCACCTGGGCCTCCGTAGGGCCTTCAACTGGAAATACCCTCACTGCCAAGTGGAGACTGCGGCGTGTGCCACATTGCCAGCCACCAGGAAAGCTTTTCTTTTTCTTTTCTTTTTTTTTTAAACATCAAGAGCACATATAGCACGGGGGAGAGAACCTGAATGCCTGTTCTGTGAGCTGGTGAAAACCCAGCATGAGAACGTAGTGTCAGGCTCCGTCTGCCCGTGCAGTGGGTGTTACGGGCGGTGTGCCCTAGCGAGCGAGCTTTGATTCTCGGTTCTTTGAGGCTCGTTTCAGAGGCTGAGTCCCCACATCAGCTTTAGTTCTTGGACTTCCCTATATTAAGCAAGAATTAGGAGAATGGCTGTGCCCGCAGGCGCCTCCTGTAAATCCTGAGCTCTCTGGCGCAATCCGAAACTTCTCTGTTTTCTTTGGCTGTATCGGCCGAGCCAGGAGAGGCCTGGGCTATGACTAAGGAGAAAGAAATCAGGGGTTTCTGAGAGCAGACGGTGGCTTTGTGGGTGCAGGGCTTTTGTGGAAACTGTCAGCCTCTATGGGAAGTGTCCGGCATCCCCTCCCCAGACTGCCTGCTGTCACCACAGAGCTGCTGGAGCCGGCCTTGTCCACGGCCCGTTTCCACCTGGGCATGTTCATGTCTCATGACTTGGGCAGAGGCCCCCGGTGGTCCTGCGTTTCAGTTTCCCATCCAGGAAGGTAACCATGGGCATTGGCAGTGGGTTTCCATATGGCTTGGATTCAAATTAGAATTGATCTTTGTTTTCACTTTCCATAGTTAATAACATGCAAAATAATGAGAAGAATTTACTTGAAGATGAGAGCTGTATTGGTCCAACATTGCCTGCTTATTGTCAGGGTACAGAATTTCAATACTTTCTTAATCCAGTTTTTCAAACTTCTCCTTGTAGACCATAAGGATGAATTCCACGACAGGATCCTTTTTAAAATCTATTTTAAATTGTTGTCTGGTCCTGCCGAGGTGATTATGTGCATCTGCTATTTTTTCAATACATGTAAACAGGTACAGCTGATGCTTCGTTTAATGTCCTGTTCTTAAGCTCGTTAGAGCCAGTTTTGAAACGTTTGGTCTTACGTGGACGGAGGCTGGCTTGGCTTAGCCGTGCTGATGAGTAGGTGAGGGACGTCTCCATCTTGAGATCACCAGGGAATAGAGTTGCCTGTACCAGGTGGGAGGCCAAGCCCCTGGCGTAACAGTCCCCACCACCACCCGAGGTAAGAAAATAAAAACTATGTGGTTGTGCTCAGGCCTCTGTCATGCCTGGTGTCAGAGAAGGCAGAGCCCGCAGTAGGGTGCAGGGTGCAAGGCCCTGGGAGGGCGCCGGCCAGGGAAGGTGGTATAGATGGCCCTCAGATTGCTGGGCCCCGAGCAGCTCCCCACCCTGCCCATCCACCTGCCCTGGCTGTAGCCTCGTTCTCTCTTTAGTTTAACTGTGCGAAAAGAGGAGGTTGAGAGTGTTCTGGTGACTGGAGCTCTTCTCCTTGTCTTTCCTGCCTTCTGATGGGGCCACTTGTGTCGGGGCAACAGGGTCCATGTTTATGCAGATCAGAGGTGCCCCTACCGTGTGGCCGCACTGTACTGTGCTGCCCAGGTAGCCAGGAATCTCCCCCTCTCTCCCCTGCCGCCCACCTGGTCTCATGGGCCTCCTTCACACACCGCTCCCTGTGGATTGCCTGCCTGGGCCCAGAGCAGGGGAACTGGAGTTTGTGAGTGAGCAGAGCATGTTACGTGCAGACAGGGAAACGAGAACTTTGAACTTGGCTTTCTGAGTCCAGGGGAGAGCTGTGTGGCCCCCGACACCACTCTGCCCACCAGAGGGATGTGCCTGCTGAGCCTTTTCCTTCCACACCGCCTCTGGCTGCCAGGCCAGCGGCTTCCACTGAGACTCCCTGGAGAGCTGGCTCCCGTGTCCATCCACCGAGCTCTCAGACGGATGCTGATCACCAGGGCCGAGGGGGAGCCCAGAAGGACCCCAGGCCCTGGGTAGGGTGGCTCTGGGAGGCCAGGTCCACTGCCCGGAAGTCTGTCAGCCCTAAGCCAGGGAAGACTGGAGCTTGGCCTGGTGGGTCTGGGTGGACGCTGCTCCCCCTCCGGACTCCCTGCACAGGAGAGGAGGCCTGAGCCTCTGTGGCCCTGTAGCTGTGGGCAGAGCTGGGCCTGTCATGTGTTACTGCCTGGCAGGTGCAGGTGCTGGCCATCTCAGGTGGAAAGAGGTGGGAATCTTGGATTTTTTTTTTTTTGAGATGGACTCTTGCTCTGACACCCAGGCTGGAGTACAATGGTGCGATCTCGGCTCACTGCAACCTCCGCTTCCCAGGTTCAAGTGATTCTCCTGCCCCAGCCTCGCGAGTAGCTGGGATTACAGGCATGCGCCACCACGCTTAACTGATTTTTGTATTTTTTTTTTTTTTTTTGAGACGGAGTT
>NW_016809139.1:2409101-2422210 GCF_001698545.2 Rhinopithecus bieti | reverse complement strand
TGCACCACCTCGCCCGGCTAGTTTTTTGTATTTTTTAGTAGAGACGGGGTTTCACCGTGTTAGCCAGGATGGTCTCGATCTCCTGACCTCGTGATCCACCCGCCTCGGCCTCCCAAAGTGCTGGGATTACAGGCTTGAGCCACCCACCGCGCCCAGCCGATTTTTGTATTTTTAGTAGAGACGGGGTTTCACCATGTTGGCCAAGCTGGTCTCGAACTCCTGACCTCAGGTGGTCCACCCAACTCGGCCTCCCAAAGTGCTGGGATTACAGGTGTAAGCCACTGCACCCGGCAGAATCTTGGAATTTTTATAGACAGCACCTCAGTTTCTGACTCCAGCTGCATACCTCCTGCCTCTGCCAGCAGGGATTGCCACCAGGCCAGAGCCAGGGCCAGGTCCCTGCATCCATCCTCCCGGTAGGATGGACATGAGCCATCTTTCTAGGGGACTTTTTTCAGTGTGCAACTCCTCTCTGTTAGGTGGGAGGAGCCGGTGTGTGTGGCCTGTGCCATGCTCAGCAGTGCGTGGCTGGGCTCTGTGTGTCCCCTGTCCCTGCAGGGCCCAGCAGGCATCGTAGCGTGGCAGCTGTGTCCAAGCCACTGCCTGGGCATCCCATGACCCGCCAGGGTGCACGGTCACTCCCGCTGGGGGCTTCTGTCGCATGTGTGTCTCCTGTCAACTCTGCACTTCGTTCTCAGAGCGGAATGTTTCCTGTTCTCAGTGCGTGAAGACACTGGTTTTCAATCTGCGTCTAAAACCACTTTCCTGCCTTTCATTGTAACACAGTGTGTTCATTTGTTTAAAACAGAGTTTAATGAGTAATTTAGATCTGACTGGTCACTATCTTAAAACTTTATATTAATAAAAAGTTCTTCCTGGAATTTTTCTTTCAATTCTGGCAGAATAAACAGGCATTTTAAAGTTTTCCCACTGTCTGAGCCAAGCAGGACCCTGTCCCAGAGCAAGAGATGTCACCTTCCATCCCTGACCCCCTGCCTGGGACAAGCCTTGTTGGGGGGCCCCAGCTTCAGGGCTATGGTGGGAACAGCACCCACAAATGCCAGCCTCTCCTTTCTTCCCATCCACCAGTTCACTGCGAGGCCATTTCTGGTCTTTATGCAACAGGAAGCCCATTTCTGGTGGGATATACCTTCCAGTGCCACAGGGCCACTGACCCCACGCATCTCTGCCCTGCCCGTCAGTGCTGGGATGGACAGCAAGGGTGAGCCCAGTGTCTGGCAGATAGGTGGGTGGGAACGGAGAGGGGAGAATGCCATCCTAAGCCTGTGTTTCAGGACCCCCCACACGGCCTGGGTACTGCCTGGGAAACCTGTCCTACGTAAAACCATGGGCCTCGCCTCGCCCACCAGCCTGCGAAGCCAGCGTCTCCGTGAAGGTGGATGGAAGCACCTTTGTCCTCATTTTGAGCTGCAAGCTGGGTCAGCAGCTTCTGAAGCCCTCAAGTGACTTTCTTTTTTTTTTCTTTTTTGAGACGGAGTCTCTCTCTGTCGCCCAGGCTGGAGTGCAGTGGCACAATCTCAGCTCACTGCAAGCTCTGCCTCCCAGGTTCACACCATTCTCCTGCCTCAGCCTCCCGAGTAGCTGGGACTATAGGTGCCCGTCACCACACCTGGCTAATTTTTTGTATTTTTAATAGAGGTGGGGTTTCTGTTAGCCAGGATGGTCTCGATCTCCTGACCTCGTGATCCGCCCATCTTGGCTTCCCAAAGTGCTGGGATTATAGGTGTGAGCCACCGCGCCCGGCTGCCCTCAAGTGACTAACCCAAGACCCAGCCCCTAGCAGGAGGAGGGTGGGTGCAGGGCTGGTGGGACAAAAAGAGGCCTCAGCAGGCCTGGCAGACCCTTCCAGTGCGTCCCAAAGCATGTCAAGCAGCTAGGAGGACCTGTGTCAAGCTCAAGCCATCGTAGGTCCCCATGAGGTATCTGAAGCCCGTTCTTGGTGGCGGGAGGCAGAGGCGCTGACGTTCTGGGGAATGGACCTGAGTCCTCGGCTGGCTCCACGCAGGCCCCTGAAGGGGGTGAGGTGTGTGGTGACCTTCTGGATGCCTTTAACCTCATGGCTGCGTCATTCCCGATTCAGAACTGTAGCCCGAGCTTCATCTAGTGATCGCAGAACTGGACCAACAGGAGGACTGTGGCGTGGCCTGGTCCCTCCCTCGAATGGACCAACGGGAGGACTGTGGCGTGGCCCGGCCCTTCCCTGGAATGGAGCTCAGCTCTTCGGAGGTGTCAGCACCTGTCACCTCCGTGGTCCACCTGCCGAGGGAGTGCGGCCCCCGCGAGGTTCGGGGTGACTTTGTTTGCCGGAGTGGCCGGCCCTGCGGATATTTGTGAGCCTTGGTTCCCACAGCACTGTGTAGCCTGCGTCTGTTTCGCGCTGGTCCTGTTGAGGTGTGATGGTTCCCCCCCATCCCAGGAGCTCCCTACCTGTGACTGGCTGAACACCCTGTACCCCGCCAGCCACGCTAGGGGTTGCTGTTGGAAATGGTGGCAGCTGACTCCCTAAAAACCTCCCCGTTGGAGGAAAGAGCACGCCTTGCCCCTGCCTGCCGGGCCCAGGCCCCCTCTCGTCCTGTGCTCTGTTCTCTGCCTGGCGGGCTGGCCTGGGTGTCCCGGGGTGGACTTCCTGCAGGACTTCCCAGGGCAGAGCCCTTGGGGATAGGAGGCCAGGACTCCCTTTCCTGCCCTCCCTGCGCGATTCTGAGGCCCAGCTCCGGGTGTTGGCCAAGGGCGTCTGCTCCTTCTGGGTTCCACCTGGCTCCTTCACACCTGGGTGGTGACATTGCCGTGCCTTTGGCTTGGCCGATCTCGTGTTCCCCTGACTCATGTGCACCTATGCAATAAACCCACAGACTATCTTCAGCAATGCCAGGCTGGTTGCTGTGTACCAAGAACAAGGAGAAGGCAGAACCGGGGGCTGCAGAACCAGCCCCTCCCCACAAGGCTCCACTCTGGACGCCCCTCCCTGTGGAGGACACCAGGAGCCACAGACCCCAGACCACAGAGCATGCAGGGGAGGGCACGGGGCGGCCGGGGCAGGGTGTCTGCTGCCTCGTTTACGGGATTTGCTCCTTGTCTGCCACACTGCTGCCTGCACTGCTCCCGTCCCCTGTGATGGCTACTCTGGGCCTACAGGCCTAATCCTGCTTGGCATGAAAGTGTCCTAAGGCTACTGTGACAAATTTCCACAAGCTGAATGGCTTAAAGGAACACATTTGTTCTCTTACAGTTGCAGAGGCCAGAAGAGTCTAAAAACAGTCAGCAGGGCTGGTTCCTCCTGGAGGTTTGGAGGGCTGAATCCTTTTCCTGCCTTTTTTAGTGTCTGGAGGGCGCCTGCATCCCCTTGCTCACGGCCCCTTCCATCAACAAAGCCAGTAGTGCCACATCTTTCCACCTTTCCCTTACTCTGACCTCCTCCCTTTCTCTTAGAAGGACCCTGTGTGACGTTGGACCCACCTGGATAATTCATGGTCATCCCTCATTTTAAGATCCTTAATGTAATCCCACCTTTAAGTACCTTTTGCCAGGTAAGGTCACAAATTCACAGGGTCTGAGGATGAAGATGTGGACCTCCTTGAGGGCCATGATTCAGCCCACCACGTCTAGAATGGAGTGTGTTCTGCAGCGGGGGATGCCTATGCAGACCTATCCCGAAGTCCCAGGAGGCAGAGAGGCCAAAGAAAGCTGCCCTTGGCCGGGCGTGGTGGCTCACCCCTATAATCCCAGCACTTTGGGAGGCTGAGGCAGGCAGATCATGAGGTCAAGAGTTCAAGACCAGCGTGGCCAACATGGTGAAAACCCATCTCTACTAAAAATACAAAAATTAGCTGGGCGTGGTGGTAGGCGCTTGTAATCCCAGCTGTTCGGGAGGCTGAGGCAGGAGAATCACTTGAGCCCAGGAGGCGGAGGTTGCAGTGAGCCGAGATCGCACCACTGCACTCCAGTCTGGGAGACAGAGCAAAGTCTCCATGTCAAAAAAAAAAAAAGCAGCAGCTGCCCAATCCAGTTTCTCAGAAAGACAGTTTCTCAAAAAGAAACATTTAATAGGGACTTAGGAACAGAAGCCATGTCTGTGTCTGGGGCCCACCCGCCACCCCCAAGCCCAGGGCTTATGTACCATAGGGGAGTGGCCTGTGTGGTTCAGCAGGGATGTGCTGGACAATTGAAGCAGATAAGCATCCTAGTCATTTGCTCTAAGGGCAGGATTTAGGGTAAGTACCTGCTCTTACACAAGGAACAATGGATGAGCTGAAAATCTGAGAGGCCTTCCTGGAACTGGGGTTCATCAGATGCCAACACGGCAGGTTAGCCTCCAAGCTGGAGCGTGTCCAGGGGTGGGGCACCTGCTGGCTCAGTCACCTCCCGCTCCAAGGGTCTGAGCCAAATATCCAGCAGGAAACATGCTTGGCCCTGAAGCCTCAGCCGCTGGGAGGACTCCAGCTGGGGCTTCTTTCCTCAGTGCGTGGGAAAGGCCAGCCCCAAGCCCAGGACCTGCCCTGGAGGCCACGCTGGCTTAGGGCTTCAAATCTGGGTTTCTGGGAAAGGGGAAAGGGGCTGTGCTCCAGTGGCGTAGGGGTGAGGATGACAGAGGGAGGGAAGCCGGGAAGTGAGAGAAGGGACCCAATGGGCAGTTAGGCTCGTGGGGCTTCTCAGGACACCACTGGCAGAGCGTGACTGTTGACACCTCCCTGGGGCTCGGGGTCCTCCTTTGGCGCCACTAAACACCTCTCACACACTCGCTGGGATGGACTCACCTTCAGGGTTTGCTGCCTCCCCTGTCCTCCACCCTGGTAGGACCTTTCCAAGACACTTGTGGGGATGAGGCCGGGCCTGGCCAGCATCAGGTAGGCTGCACTTTCTGGAGGCCTCTGGTATTACAGGCCCCCTCACCCCAGCTGGAATTCTGCCTAAATGACTGCATTGAGGAGATACCCCCACAAGGTGCAGACTCAGGCTGTCCCTGAAAGAGCCTTCACCTCCACGAGGCCAGCCTGGACCCCTGCACACTGCCCTGCTCATGCGCCCATCCATGCCAGCTCCCACCAAGTCCATGCCCCTGCCAGAGAGCCCGGAGAGGGGAGGGGAGACAGACTTATCTTTCCTTACTTCTATTTTTTTTTTTTTTTAAACAGGGTCTCACTCTGTCGCCCAGGCTGGAGTGCAGTGGTGTGATCTCAGCTCACAGCAACCTCTGTTCAACCAGTTGGCCTCAAGCAATCCTCCCACCTCAAGCTCCCGAGTAGCTGGGACCACAGGCGCACCACCACGTCCGGCTAATTAAACAATTTTTTTGTAGAGAGGAGGTCTTGCCATGTTGCCCAGGCTGGTCGCAAACTCCTGGGCTCAAGTGATCCTCCTCAGCCTCACAAAGTGCTGAAATTATAGGCGTGAACCACCACACTTGGCTCTTATTTCTGTTTTTTACTGGTAACAGCTTTATTGAGATACGGTTCATTCCACATGACTCAGCCATTCAAAGTGTACAATTCAGGCTGTGATTATAAAGGCTGCACTGTTGAGGACACTAAGCCTGGATGGGTGTCCCCCACCAAATTCAATGATGTCCTGCAAAAACGTCCACCCTAGGCCTGAACGGGTGTCCCCCCAAATTCATTGATGTCCTGCAAAAACTCATGTCCACCCTGCACTTCAGAATGTGACTTTATTAGGACAGGTGGCTCATGCCTATAATCCCAGGACTTTGGGAGGCCCAGATGGGTGGATTGCTTAAGCTCAGGAGTTCGAGACCAGCCTGGGCAACATGGTGAAACCCTGTCTACACTGAAAATACAAAAAAGTAGCCAGGCATGAGGCCAGGCGTGGTGGCTCACGCCTGTAATCCCAGCACTTTGGGAGGCCAAGGCAGGCGGATCATCTGAGGTTGGGAGTTCGAGACCAGCCTGACCAACATGGAGAAACCCCATCTCTACTAAAAATACAAAGAATTAGCCTGGTGTGGTGGCACATGCCTGTAATCCCAGCTACTAGGGAGGCTGAGGCAGGAGAATCACTTGAACCTGTGAGTCGGAGGTTGCAGTGAGCCGAGATCACACCATAGTATTCCAACCTGGGCAACAAGAGCGAAAATTCCATTTCAAAAAAAAAAAGTAGCCAGGCATGGTGGTATGTGCCTATAGTCCTAGCTACTCAGGAGGCTGAGGTAGGAGGTTCATTTGAGCCTGGGTGGGGGTGGGGGTCAGAGGCTGCAGTGAGCCAAGATTGTACCCCTGCACTTCAGCCTGGGTGACAGAGTGAGACCCCATCTCAATTGAAAAAAAAAAAAGAATGTGGCTTTGTTTGGAAATGAGGTCTTCATGGATCTCATTAGTTACATAAAATGCAGTTGCCCCAGGTGAGGACCCTAAATCCAGGGCCTGGTGTACTCGTAAGAAGATAGCCTTGCGAGGCCGTGTGACCCCGAGGTCGAGCGATCGCGGTGAAGCTGCCCCAGGCAACTGACACCCTGGAAACCAAGACAACAGCTGCTTCAAAGCGAGGGTCCGAGGACTTGGCGCGGTGGCTCACGCCTGTAATCCCGGCACTTTGGGAGGCCGACATGGGCAGATCACGTGAGACCAGGAGTTCAAAACCAGCCTGGCCAACATAGTGAAAACCTGTCTCTACTAAAAACACAAAATTTAGCTGGGCACAGTGGTGCACGCTTATAATCCTAGCTGCTCTGGATGCTGAGGCAGGAGAATTGCTTGAACCCCGGAGGCAGAGGTTACAGTGAGCTGAGATCGTGCCACTGTACTCCAGCCTGGGTAACAGAGCAAGACTGTCTCAAAAAAAAAAAAAAAAACACAAAGTGAGGGCCTTTGTAGGGGAGTGTGGCCACTGAGAGCAGGCCAGGGAGCACCTGGAGAGGCAGCCTGGGGCTGAGTCCCAGACTGCCTCAAAACAAAAGAATGTTTTGGGTTCAATAACATGAAAATCATGCCTTATCCAGCAAGTGGTGAATTTCCTGAGCTCCTATGACCCCCACAAGGAAGAGAGGACTGAACAGGCTCGGGAAAGGTTTCTGTGAAAGGGGAGGGCCTGGGGGTGCAAGCAGGCTCACGCCCGGGGTGCCCAGGGCATGTTCGGGTGTCAGCAGCCGAGCCAGCAACACCGGGATGACGCCCCCATTTTACAGGCTCTCGGGGGTCGGATGGGATTCCCAAGACTGCACAGGTCTTGATGAATGGCCTGGCTGGAACCGGCTTCCACGGACCCAGCGTCGTAGGCCTCCCTCGGAGCCGGGCCGAGTCCCTGAGCTCACTGGGAGGACCCGTCCGCCCGGCTGTGCTGATTGTTTACAGACACCACCTGGTTGGTTTTCTCTGAACAGTGTGAAAGTGACGCAGAAGGCTGGGGCCACGCGCTAAGCTAGTGGCTGCGAGTTCACACCCACGGTCCGCAGAGAGCAGTTGTGTGTGCGGCCTCCTCACCGCCCTGTGTCTGGACATGGGAGCCTTGCGGGCACACACATGCACACACATGCATACATGCAGGCACACACACAGATGCACGCACACGCAGATGCACGCACACACGCGGACACACACATGCGGGCGCACATGCACACACGTGGACACAGGTACACACACGAATACACACTATGCGGACACAGGCGCGCACGCACACACACACACACACACACACACGTGTCCAGACATTGAGTTCTTCACGCCCTTGTTACTCTCAGGAGCAGCACAGCGACCCCGAGGCCAGCCTGACTGTGGCCACTGAGGGTCCAGTCTTGACTTTCCCCTGTGGAGGGGATGGAGCCCCCATGCACGCTCTGTGCCCCAGTTTCTGAGTGAGGCCACCCTGAGCTCTGCCCCGTGACCTTCCCTGCCTCGGTGCCACCCTTCCTGGAGCCGGGACACGTCCACTGGTCCTTCCCTGAGTGGGAGTCGCGAGTCCTTTGCCTTCGTCCCTGTCTCCTACTTGTGGCCCTGCAATGTGCTTCCCGGGGCCCTGCCTCGCGTTTCCATATGGAGACAACACAGGCTGCGCTCCCTCCCTGCTGGCACCCTAGTTTCTGATGGAGACCGTGGCCTCTCCATCCAGAGAGGGGCCAGGCCCCACCATCCCTGAGCTCTGTCTATCTACGTCTCTGGCTGCCACTGACCCCACCAGCATCTTGGCCTCTCGACAGACCCCCTCCGCCTTGACTTGGTCATACCCAGACCTCACGACATGCTCTTGGGCAAGGCTGCGTCGGCAGCGCCCGGGCCCGGGCTGTGGTCGGACCACAGAGGAGGCCCCCTGACTGAGACCACACCCTGTACTCCCAAAAGAGGTCATCCTGCCTATGCCAGAAACCCCGTCAAGTACATGTGCCCCCCTGGAGTGTGGGCGCAGAGGCCGGCCACATTTAGCCAGTCGTACATTCATTCAGGCTGCAATTCTTCCTTATCTCTGGGCTCAGGGCTGCACCCAGACACGAGGCCAGGCAGGCATGATGCAGCAGCCCTTAGGATCTGTGTCCTGGGATTTTCTCACTCTTAAGGAGCACAAAGGTGAGCGCAGCCATGGGGCAGAATGGGGAAGGAAGAGGGGCCAGCGGTGGCCCAGTCAGCTCTGCTCAGTCTGAATGGCACCTCCCACTGCTCGCTCCCAGGCCGGGCAGCAGCCTCGTAGAGCAGAGCCGAGCCCACTCTTGTCCTTCCAGCCGCCTCTCAGGGGCTCACCCGCTCCCCATCCCCGCAGTCAGCCCTGTGGTCAGCTTTCTCTAAAGGCAGCTGCAGCACACGTAGCTCTCTCTGCCCTGCACGTTGTCCACGACGCTCCCTGCCCCCAGATCCCAATGTCCCTGCCACGGCTCACCACAGCTCCTTGATCTGGCCCTGCGTCAGCATCCCCTGGTGTGGCTACACGTGCTGCAGAGGAGCCTGGGAAGTGTGCCCTACATGTGCTGCAGAGGAGCCTGGGAAGTGTGCCCTCCATGTGCTGCAGAGGAGCCTGGGAAGTGTGTCTTTTCCATCTGTGAAAATTCTATAGTTTTCTTGCCCTTAAGGGAGGTGGGGAGAAGGATCTGGGCAGGGAAGGCCTGGCCCATCTCTGGCCACCTATGACACTGTAAGCCTCTTGGAGAGGGGCCATGCCTGCCTCGCTCTGCAAGCAGACCTGCAGGGTGCCTGGCACAAGGACATTCAGATGTGGGAAGGAGGGAGAAGGGAGAGACAACCTGGAAAGGAATGAGTGTGAGCTCAGTCGATGGTCAGGGACGGTACCCAACCAAGGGTGGTTGTGCCGTGGAGAGCTCGTGGAGCTCTGAGCTTCCAAATGCTGGAGTCCTGACCCTGCCTTTTGTGGGATAGAAAATGGGAATTAACACTGCTTCCGGGTAGCTCAATTAGGATGTCTTAGATATTCTACCTGGTGGTGGAATGATTAGATTACTCAAGCCTACAATTTTCTCTCTTGCACAATTTGCATCCAATTATGTTATTCTGTCTCTAGTCTAGTGTGAATCTAATCTCATCTCCATCAGTTGGCCCTGCTTCATAACGCACATTTCCTGACAGCAGTTAGAGGAGAGGCTAAGTGAGGCTGTGGTGGCATCTCCCAGCTTCTCTGGGCTGGTAAGGATACTGTTGGCTTTGCCTGGCTCCCCCCTAGACCCTCTCTGCACAGACAGAACCTCAGCTAACACACAGCTTGGCTGCCCTGTTCTGCCAGATCGGGAACACAAGGCCAGCAAAACCTGCAGGCCCTTGGTGCGGCAGCTCATGCCTGTAATCCCACCACATTTTGGGGCTGAGGTGTGTGGATGACTTGAGCTCAGGAGTTCAAGACCAGCCTAGGCAACATGGCGAAACCCCATTGCTACAAAAAACACAAATAATTAGCAGAACGAGGTGGCATGCACCTATAGTTCCAGCTGCTCAGGAGGCTGAGGCAGGAGGATCACCTGAGCTAGGGGAGGTCAAGACTGCAGTAAGCCATCATGGCCCCACTGCACTCCAGCCTAGGCAACAGAGTGAGACCTTGTCTCAAAAAAAACAAAAACCAGGCCTGGAGCGGTGGCTTACGCCTGGCATCCCAGCACTTTGAGAGGCCGAGGCAGGTGGATCACCTGAGGTCAGGAGTTCAAGACCAGCCTGGCCAACATGGTGAAATCCCGTCTCTACTAAAAATACAAAAATTAGCCAGGCATGGTGGCAGGTGCCTGTAATCCCAGCTACTCAGGAGGCTGAGGCAGGAGAATCACTTGAACCCGGAAGGTAGAGTTTGCAGTGAGCCAAGATCGCACCACTGCACTCCAGCCCAGGTGACAAGAGTGAAACTCCATCTCAAACAAACAAACAACCACCTACTAGCTTTGGGAAAAGTGATGCTCGCTGAGAATTCTGGGTGGAGGGTAGGAGACCCAACCAAGATGACACTGTCACTCAAGAGTGAGTGACAGCGGACTGGGGACCCGCAGCTGCCTGCCCAGCCCGGGGACCATGCCTGCCTCAGGAGCTTTAGAGTGAGGGTCTGGGCTCTCAGCGTGGGGTGGTTCCTTGCCTAGCATCTGCTCCATGCATTTATATTGGCCGGGGCCCCAGTGGAAATGGGCAGCAGTCACAGGGGCAACCCAAGGAGCGTTTGGTGTCCAGTGTGTGGAAGCAGTGTGCCCTTTCAGGACGGGGCCCACATTACAAACGGGAAGCTCAGGCCAGGCCGTCCTGGGCTCCTGCACTTTCTGGACATTGCACACCCACCTCTCCACCTTCCTGTCCTACCCGTGACTTGAGCAGGCGCCCAGGCTGCAGGGCGGACTGCAGGAGAGGGGCTGCCCTGGGAGGGGACTGTAGGCTTCCGCTGCCCTGGCTCCCCGTGCCATTGTCATTTATTTATTTATTTATTTATTATTATTATTATTATTATTATTTTCAAGACAGGATCTCTGTCACCCAGGCCAGAGTTCAGTGGTGTGATGATGGCTCACTGCAGCCCTGACCTCCCAGTTCAAATGATATGATCCTCCCACCTCAGTCTACCAAGTAGCTGGGACTACAAGTGTGTGTCACCAAACCTGACTAATTTTTTATTTTTTGTATGTAGAGATGTAGAGACTATGTTGCCTAGGCTGGTCTCAAACTCCTGAGCTCAAGTGATCCTCCCACCTCGGCCATTTTTAACATTGCTGAGGCAAACAGTTTTGGGGAAACATGCCTGAATGAACCATGAGTAAGACCCTCATGTTGTCTTTCTAGCTCTTGGGGGTCTGGAGGGAAAGCGGCTCATGGCGGGTCCCAGCACGTAGACCTGTTTTCTGGTTCATGTGCCAGGATGGGGAAGGACCTGAGCCGTCAGGGTCCTGGGGATCCAGTGTCTTAATTCATTCAGGGTAGCCCGTCCTGCCCCCCAGACTGCTGGGCACAACCGGGGCTCTGTCCCAGGACTCAGGGCTCCTCCAGGGCAGCTGCCGTGACGTCGTGGCTATGAGGCATTCAGCTGCCTCCCAGAATGCGCCATGCTTTTGCCCAACCTGGAGTCCCCACTCTGCTGCTAGCACAGGACAGTCTCACCTGCCTCGGCCTCTGGCTCCTCCTCCTCCTCAAGCTTCAGGTCTGAACTTGGGCATGGTCTCTGCCCAGAAGCCTTCTGCGTCTCTGTCAGATCCCCATTTACCTCCAACAGGAGCCTTCCTTAGGGCACTTGGTAAAATTTCACATCCATGACAGTGACAGTCACCACCCCCATGCTGTGAGCCCCACGGGAGTCCAAGCTGACTTCATTCTTCCCCTACCACGTGCCTCACCCCCTTTGAGCTCCTGTATTAGTCCATTCTCATGCTGCTAATAAAGACATGTCCGAGACTGTATAATTTATAAAGGAAAGAGGTTTAATCGACTCACCATTCAGCATGGCTGGGGAGGCCTCAGGAAACTTACCATCACGGCAGAAAGGGAAGCAAACATATCCTTCTTCACATGGTGGCAGGAAGGAGAAGTGCCAAGCAAAAGGAGGGAAAGCCCCTTATAAAACCATCAGATCTCATGAGGATTCACTCACTATCACGAGAACAGCAATGAGGGTAACCACCTCCATGATTCAGTGACCTCCCATCAGGTCCCTCCCATGACATGGGATTATGGGAGCTACAATTCAAGATGAAATTTGGGGGGAGACACAGCCAAACTGTATCAGAGCTCCTAACGCACTCTCAGAGGGCAGGGTTAAACCAGCAGTGGGTTCGGTAACAAGGGACTTTTGTCAGCGGGTAGTGAAATTCATCAGATTTCCAAGCTGCTGCTGCCGATGCTCCTAAGGAAGCAGACAGCATGTGGATGAAATTGACAACTTCATATAAATAATGTGTATATATATATAGAGAGAGACGGAGTCTTACTGTGTCACCCAGGCTGGAGTGCAGTGGTACAATCTCGGCTCACTGCAACCTCCTCTGCCTCCTGGGTTCAAGCTATTCTCTTGCCTCAGCCTCCTGAGTAGCTGGGATTACAGGCACCTGCCACCATGCCCAGCTAATTTTTTGTATTTTATTTATTTATTTATTTATTTATTTATTTATTTATTTTGAGGCAGAGTCTCGCTCTGTCACCCAGGCTGGTGTGCAGTGGTGCGATCTCAGCTCACTGCAAACTCTGCTTCCTGGGTTCACGCCATTCTCCTGCCTCAGCTTCCCGAGTAGTTGGGACTACAGGTGCCTACCACCGCGCCCAGCTAATTTTTTGTATTTTTAGTAGAGATGGGGTTTCACCGTAGTCTCCATCTCCTGACCTTGTGATTCGCCTGCCCCAGCCTCCCAAAGTGCTGGGATTACAGGTGTAAGCCACCACACCTGGCCTTATTTATTTATTTATTTATTTATTTTAAAGACGGAGTCTCGCTCTGTCGCCCAGGCTGGAGTGCAGTGGCCGGATCTCGGCTCACTGTAAGCTCCGCCTCTCGGATTCAGGCCATTCTCCTGCCTCAGCCTCCCGAGTAGCTGGGACTACAGGTGCCCACCACCTTGCCCGGCTAGTTTTTTTGTATTTTTTAGTAGAGACGGGGTTTCACCATGTTAGCCAGGATGGTCTCAATCTCCTGACCTCGTGATCCGCCCGTCTCGGCCTCCCAAAGTGCTGGGATGACAGGCTTGAGCCACC
>NW_016809139.1:2384460-2408990 GCF_001698545.2 Rhinopithecus bieti | reverse complement strand
TTTATTTATTTATTTATTTATTTATTTATTTATTTATTTATTTATTTTTGAGGCAGAGTCTCGCTCTGTCACCCAGGCTGGTGTGCAGTGGTGCGATCTCAGCTCACTGCAAACTCTGCTTCCTGGGTTCACGCCATTCTCCTGCCTCAGCTTCCCGAGTAGTTGGGACTACAGGTGCCTACCACCGCGCCCAGCTAATTTTTTGTATTTTAGTAGAGATGGGGTTTCACCGTAGTCTCCATCTCCTGACCTTGTGATTCGCCTGCCCCAGCCTCCCAAAGTGCTGGGATTACAGGTGTAAGCCACCACACCTGGCCTTATTTATTTATTTATTTATTTATTTTAAAGACGGAGTCTCGCTCTGTCGCCCAGGCTGGAGTGCAGTGGCCGGATCTCGGCTCACTGTAAGCTCCGCCTCTCGGATTCAGGCCATTCTCCTGCCTCAGCCTCCCGAGTAGCTGGGACTACAGGTGCCCACCACCTTGCCCGGCTAGTTTTTTTGTATTTTTTAGTAGAGACGGGGTTTCACCATGTTAGCCAGGATGGTCTCAATCTCCTGACCTCGTGATCCGCCCGTCTCGGCCTCCCAAAGTGCTGGGATGACAGGCTTGAGCCACCGCGCCCGGCCATTTATTTTTTTTCAGTAGGGATGGGGTTTCACCATGTTGGTTAGGCTGGTCTGGAACTCCTGACCTCAAGTGATCCGCCCACCTCAGCCTCCCAAAGTGCTGGGATTACAGGTGTGAGCCACGCATGCCCAGCCACAGAAATAATTTTGATCCCTTTGTCAACCTGTATTTAAACCAGACCACAGCGTTAATTACATCTTTTATTTTCTGTTTTATACTGGTATTTCCTGTTTACACACAAGCTTCTAACTCTAAATCCAGCTTCCCCCAACCCAGGTGCCCCATAGGAGTTCCTGGTCACTGCTCCTGCAGACACCCGCTCCCTTCCTGTTGGGGACGGCTCTCCCGCTGTGTGGCACCCTAAACGGCACCTCCCCCACCTGCCTTCCACTGGAAGTTCTCAAGTGGGAAATACCTTGGGTTTTCCTTTCAATGCAAAACTGCTTGATTCTGTTTTGCATGTTATAAAAGCTTATTCTCAGAGTTCATGTTAAGAGTACAGAATACACAGTCCATGATTCAGAGTTTTCTTTTTTTCCTTTCCTTTCCTTTTTTTTTTTTTGGAGACAGGATCTCACTCTGTCACCCAGGATGGAGTGCAGTGGTGCAACTTTGGCTCACTGCAACCTCCACCTCCAGGGTCCAAGTGTTCCTCCTGTCTCAGCCTCCCAAGTAGCTGGGAATATAGGCGCCTGCCACAACACCCAGCTAATTTTCTATTTTAGTAGAGACAGGGTTTCACCACGTTGGTCAGGCTGGCCTAGAACTCCTGACCTCAAAGTGATCCACCCATTTTGGCCTCCCAAAGTATTGGGATTCCAGGTGTGAGCCACCGCGCCCAGCCTGATTCAGAGTTTTCTATCATCACTTTCAAAGCTCTGTGGACTCACAGGTAGATCTCTCCTTAGTCTTCACTGCCCCCCCCCCGATCTGGACAGCCTGAATCCTGCGGCAGCAGTTCTGGCGTACGCTGTCGGACGCCTTGGAGGCAAAGTGCAGCTCAGGACACCCTCAGGAATACACTGACATCATGACCCCGGTGCACAGAGACTTTCACCCCAGTCTTAGCTCTTATCATGTATGATGCTCCCTCTTCTGTCCTGTTTAACACAGCATCACAGATGGGAAGCCACCGGGCCGATTCCATGAATGGGAAGTAATCCCTGTTGAAAACTAGAAGGCGTTTTTTAAATAGACACGCTCTCCTAAGATACCTCCCTTTAGGAGCCCACATGGCTCCATGGGAAGCCTCCCGCATCGCAGGGCGCTCAGCGAGGCTGCAGGCTATTCCGCACGTGCACGACAGTGTTGCTGGCTCTCTGTACTGGAGCATAAAGTGTATGAATGTATCTGAGATCTGGAGCCAGTTAAGCTGTGGAATTGGATTTACTCACACTCTTTTATTTTATGGGAGAAACTGAGGCTTGGGGCCACGACCTAGAGTCAAAGCAACAACATGAAAAGACGGTGGTTAGGAACGCGGGCCGGAGCGGCAAGGTGTGAATCCTGGGTCCACCACCCGCTTGCTGTGTGAGCCGGGCAATCTCCCCGGCCTCCATGCCCCAAGGGGAAGGACCTGCCCAGCATGGTTCAGATGAAGAAAAAAAT
The DNA here is from genome assembly GCF_001698545.2 of Rhinopithecus bieti. Taxonomy (NCBI): domain Eukaryota; kingdom Metazoa; phylum Chordata; class Mammalia; order Primates; family Cercopithecidae; genus Rhinopithecus; species Rhinopithecus bieti. The sequence goes on along the minus strand of NW_016809139.1, from coordinate 2,406,753 downwards.
CCAAAACAAAGGAGGCAGTCAGTCTATAAGGATTTTAAAAATACATCTATTTGAAAATATTTGAAAGTAATTAAGATCACTGGAAGCGAAAGAAATCAACACAATGAAATTTAGGAAGAGAAAAAGAGAAATGCAAGGGCAGCTGCTGAATCCCGCCCCTTCCACCCCGAGGGCACAGCCCGGAGATGAAGCTTATTTTAGGATCACAAGTGCGTGCTCTGGTCCACGGAGGATCACTTTAATTCTCAGTCTTCTGGCTGAAGGGTCCTGTCCAAAGTCAGGATCAGAAATAGCTCAGCTCGTCGTGCTTGGCTTTGTTGGTCTGGTAGTCAGACAAGGTCAAGGGCTTGTTTTCGTGAGGGAGAGATTTGAACACTCGCAGGTGTACAAAGTCCTCGTCGCCAACGTGCACCTGGGAAGACAGTGGAGTGAGAGGAGCCTCTGATCCCGAGTCACCTTGCTGCATCCCTCCAGGGCATTAGCAGCTGGCTGAAGACAATCCTGTCTTCTCCTGCAGGTGCAGCGGACGCCTTGCACCTCACATCCCTTAGGGTTCTTAGCTCCCCGGAAGCCCTAGTCCTCTTGAAAGGCCGATGGACACACACAGTAGGATGCTCATCTCAGGGGGCAGCCACAGGGTACACCAGCGCCTGAGACCACAGAGCCCAGGCCTGTGCAGGCGGCTTCCTACCAGCACCCGTTCCGGGCAGGTCCTCCCAGGCCACACTCTATACCACAGAGCCCAGGCCTGTGCAGGTGACTTCCTACCAGCACCCGCTCGGGGCAGGCCCTCCCAGCCACACTCTACACCACAGAGCCCAGACCTGCGCAGGTGGCTTTCTACCAGCACCCGTTCAGGGCAGGCCCTCCCAGCCACACTCTACCTTGATGAAGTAGTTTGTCCCCGCGACCACTTGGCTCTTGAACGACACGGCCTTAAATACAGGGAACTTCTTGTTTTCTTTCTCTTCAAGCTGGGACCTCACCTAGGCAGAGGGGACATGAGGATGTCTCAGTGGCTTCTTGGATGCCCTCCTGCTAGAGTAACTTGCACGCACGTGCACACACACGATTCTGACACTGGCTCTTCACACAATTGTCTCTTACAACTGAAGGGACATTTAAACTGTTAGCCTAATCATAAAGTAGAAAAAAACAGTTGCAGTCGGGTACGGTGGCTCAAGGCTGTAATCTCAGAACTTTGGGAGGCTGAGGTAGGCGGATCACTTGAGATCAGGAGTTTGAGACCAGCCTAGCCAAATGGCGAAAGCCCGTTTCTACTAAAAATACAAAAATTAGCTGGGCGTGGTGGTGAGCACCTGTAATCCTAGCTACTCGCGAGGCTGAGGCAAGAGGATCACTTGAACCTGGGAGGTGGAGGCTGCAGTAAGCCAAGATCAAGCCACTGCACTCCGGCCTGGGCAACAAGAGCAAAACTCCATCTAAAAAAAAAAATTAAATTGGCCAGGCAGGGTGGCTCATGCCTGTAATCCCAGCATTTTGGGAAGCTGAGGTGGGTGGATCACTTGAGGTCAGGAGTTCGAGACCAGCATGGCCAACATGGTAAAACCCTGTCTCTACTAAATATAGAAAAATTAGCAGGGTGTGGTGGCAGGCGCCTGTAGTCCCTGCTACTTGGGAGGCTGAGGCAGAAGAATCACTTGAACCCCAGAAGCAGAGTTTGCAGTGAGCCGAGACCGTGCCACTGCACTCCAGCCTGGGCGACAGAGTGAGACTCTATCTCAAAGAAAAAGGCCAGGTGTGGTGGCTCACACCTGTAATCTGACCACTTTGAGAGGCCCAGGCACGCGGATCACTTGAGGTCAGGAGTTCGAGACCACCCCTGCCAATGTGGCAAAACTCCGTCTCTACTAAAAATATAAAAATTAGCTGGGTGTGCTGGCTCACACCTGTAGTACCAGCTACTTGAGAGGCTGATGCAGGAGAATTGCTTGAACCCAAGAGGTGGAGGTTGCAGTGAGCTGAGACTGTGCCACTGCACTCCAGCCTGGGCAACAGAGTGAGACTTCATCTAAAAAAAAAAAAAAAAAAAAAAAAAAATTAAATCTAACGTAGTTTAAAAGTACTTTGGGGTCAAGCACAGTGGTTTCTGCCTGTGATACCAAAACTTTAGGAGGCCAACGCAGGAGGATTGCTTGAGCCCTGGAGTTGGAGACTCCATCTCTAAAAAAATAAATAACATCAGCCAGATGTGGTGGCATGCTTCTGTGATCCTAGCTACTGGAGAGGCTGAGGTGGATCGCTGGGGTCCTGGAGTCCGAGGTTACCGTGAGCGATGATCGCACCACTGCAACCCAGCCTGGGAGATATGGTGGGACCCTGTCTCAAAAAAAAAAAAAAGTGCTCTGGCTGCTGCCTAGGTTAACGGGTGAGCACAAGAGTATACCGGAGTGACGAAGCTGGTCCCAGAGAATGAGGGGTTTAGTTTAAAAAAACAAAACGGGCCGGCAGGCACAGTGGCTCACGCCTGTAATCTCAGCACTTGGGAGGCCGAGGCAGGTGGATCACGAGGTCAGGAGATCAAGAGCATCCTGGCCAACATGGTGAAACCCCGTCTCTACTGAAACACAAAACATTAGCCAGGCGTGGTGGTGCACACCTGTAGTCCCAGCTACTCAGGAGGCTGAGGCAGGGGAATCACTTGAACCTTGGCGGGTGGAGGTTGCAGCGATCGCTGAGATCATGCCACTGCACTCCAGCCTGGGCGACAGAGCAAGACTCCATCTCAAGACAAACAAACAAACAGGAAGTGGCGGGAAGCACACCAGTTGGGAAAGAAAGGGAGTCACCCAGTATTACCGGTAGCGGAGCCACCAGGGCAACCTGGCCCAAGGCCCCACCACCTCCCAGCGCCAGGGAGGGCCTTTGCTGGCACAGGCTGGAGAAGAGAGGCCTGGGCCCCTGGCAGGAAAGGCTGGGGAGGTGGGGAGGGGACGTGCCCTCCTGCCCTGCTGTTCTCTGGGGGGTGGGGTGAGGGGAAGATGCCTTCCTGAGCCCTGTTCTCTGGGAGGTGGGGAGGGGGAGGTGCCCTCCTGCCCTCCATGTTCTCTGCTCAAGGCCGCCATGCTTCTCGCTGCATGGGCACAGTGGCTACCTGTGTCTGGAGACCAACCTGTGTGCCCCTCTCCCAGCAATGTCCAGTGGGCCTGTGGGGCCACACCAGTGTGGCAGCCCTCACCCCCAGTCACTGAGGGCTCAGGTTGGGTCTCGCCCACAGACCCACCCCAGGGCATGGGAGGATGAGCACTCGCCCCTCTCTTTGCTGTTTCGGAAGCAGGAGCAGGAAAGTCTGCAGGGCATGGCAGGGAAACCCCCAGGAGGCTGTGGAGGAGGCTGTGCACCATGGAGGTGTTGGTTCCAGGCCAGGCCGCCTGTGCAGTGTGGGCACTGACGTGGACACTGACGCTGCTGGCAGGGAGCAGCATGGGCCGGCCTCTCACCCGGGGAGGCCTGAAAGGCAGGATCAGTTAGAAAGCCACAAGTGACCGACCAGTCACCTGTGTCGGGGGTGTCGACAGTGGGGCAGATGGGATGCGAAGGCGCAGGGGCGGCTCTGGGGGAGGGTCCCCCATGCAGTGGCACAGAATGAGGAACTCTGCTGGCCTCAGGGCTCAAGTCAGGCTCTGGTCTCCACCCTCCTTGTCTGCAAAGTATGATAGGAACACTCAGCCTGAGCGCTCCCATAAGGAGTCGGTAAGACAGGGCCAGACTAGGGGGTGTCCAGGAAGCACCCCTGCCCTCTCCTCCCGCCCTTCCTTAGAGACCACCCGGCAAATGGGCTGCCTGGTTCATATGCCTGCCTTAACGCCCCTCCCAGTAGCCATGGCTGGGCCCACTCAGGTCACTTTTGAGACAGGGACTCTTTTTCTCCTGGCTGCAACAAGAACTCATTGGAAGTTCAGAGTGGGTGACAATACGGGATGTCTTAGGCCTGGAAAGCCAGTAAACGGGTAAGGAAGAGCTAGGTAAGCTTCTATGGGTGGCTGTCGGGGAGAGGAACCACTTTTCCAGGTGCGGCTCCCACAAGCAGCCTGGGCAGGCACTGGCTGGACAAATGCCTCATTTCCAAAGGTGTCATGAGACTGACTCATTCTGCCCTTCTTCCCGCAGTCAGATGGTCAAAAACGCTTGAGTGATGAGGCTGTGGGCTGACCACATTCAGGAAGCAGCAGCAGGGAGGAAAGATAGAAGGAGAAAGAAGGCTGGGCGGGGCTCACCCCGGCAATCCCAGCACTGTGGAAGGGTGAAGCTGGAGGGCTGCTTGAGCCCAGGAATTTGAGACTAGCCTGGCAACATGGTGAAACCCGGTCTCTACTAAAAATACAAAAATTAGCCAGGCGTGGTGGCGTGCACCTGTAGTCCCAGCTACTCAGGAGGCTGAGGCAGGAGAATCGCTTGAACCCAGGAGGTCAAGGCTGTGCCACTGCATTCCAGCCTGGGTGACAGAACGAGACCCTGTGTCAATAAATAAATAAATAAATAAATATAAAGGAAAATAAATTTGTTTCCCTTTTCCTCTCCTTACTCAAAACACAGGCCAGATCAGCCTGGCCAACATGGCGAAACCCCGGATCTACTAAAAACACAAAAATTAGCCTGGTGTGGTGGTAGGTGCCTGTAATCCCAGCCACTCGGGAGGCTGAGGCAAGAGAATAGCTTGAACCCAGGAGGCAGAGGTTGCAGTGAGCTGAGATCACGCCGCTGCCCTCCAGCCTGGGCGACAGACCGAGACTCTGTCTCACAGAAAACAAAAACAAAACAAAAACAGGCCTCGGCCGGGCACGGGGGCTCATACCTGTAATCCCAGCGCTTTGGGAGGCGGAGGCGGGCAGATTACTTGAGGTCAGGAGTTCAAGACCAGCCTGGCCAATCTGGTGAAACCCTGTTTCTACTAACAATACAAAAATTAGCCAGGCATGATGGTGCATGCCTGTAATCCCAGCTACTCAGGAGGCTAAGGCAGGAGAATCTCTTGAACCTGGGAAGCGGAGGTTGCAGGGAGCCGAGATTGCGCCACTGCACTCCAGTCTGGGCAACAGGGTGAGACTCCGTCTCAAAACAAAAAACAAAAAGCCCTGGCCTCAGCATCGCCTGGACCTGTTTCTGCTTGGGGCATCCACTCCGTCACCAACTATGACAGGGAGGTGGGCCTGGCCTGTGCTCCACCGGAGGGGCTTCCTGCAGAGGACTTGCTCACTGAAGCCCCTCTAGAATCCTCTGGAAGGTGCAAAGCAACAGGACGTCCATTTTACAGATGAGGAAACCGAGGCACAGGGAAGGTTGCCCTCTGCAACCCAGCCCGGTTTTTATCTTGTTTTTTTTTGTGTGTTTTAACTTTTTATTTAGACTTACAGTTTGAAACAGTGCTAGAATCAGAAGCGTGTAAAGAAACCTGTAGACGCTTTGTGCAGATACGCTTAAGATCTTAACCCATGTGCCTTGTCGCTGGGGACCTCTTGCACTCTCTCATGATATTTTTCCTGAACTAGTTGAGGATACTGACAAAGATTCTTGCTTGGCCAAACTGTAGTCGGGCTCCTGAAGCGCCTAGGCCACCTGCGCACTTCCTTGTAAAATCCAGTTTTAGCAAGAAGCCTGGCTAAGTCCATTTAGCCAGACCCTCCCCACCCGCTTGCTATCGGATCACCGTGAAGTTTGGAGCCGGCTGCTCACCTGCGCCATCGCCGGCGACGCCCGATCACCTGCCTGCCTGAAGCCTGAAGCGCCTCGTGCCTGGGGTTTCCCCTCGGATTGTCCGTCCAGGGACCGCACCCTGCTCCGGGGCTATCAATTCCCACTCGCCCTTGCTGTATTCAGCAGAGCCCAATGTCTCCCCAGCGGCGTCCCAGGCGCGGCCCCCTCCCCTGCACACTCGCGCGCAGCGCCCGAGCCGAGGGAGGCCTCTCACGGCCACAGCCCAGACCAGCCCGGGGGTCCAGGGCCGAGCCCGCCCGCCCACGGGTGCGCAGCGGGGCCCAAGTGGCTTCTCCCGCTCCAGGAGCCGCGGCCGCGCCCTGAGGCTCAGGCGGGACCCCGGGCCGGCCCCGTCCCCGCGGCCCACCCACCTGGTCGGCGATGTCCTGGGTCTCGGCGGTGGCCGGCTGCACGGCGGAGGGCGCCCCGCACATCATCTTGGCGGCGACGGAGGGAACCTGGCGAAGGGACTCGGCGACGGGACGCGGCGGCTCCTCCGCTCAAGTAGGCGCTGAGGTCACGTGACACGCGGGCGGAACCAAGGCGCGGGGAGGGGGGACCTTGGCTTGGGCGTCCCCTGCGGGGTCGCGGTGGCCCCCAAGAAGGGGCGCGCGGGGCGGGGCTCAGGGCGGAGCGCAGGGCGGGGAGCCTGGCTACCACGCGCCGCGGGCTCGGTCTCCGCGCCCAGGGCCGGGGTCGGGAAGGAGCGCCCCCCTCCCGGGGTTGGTGTGGTCTTTCCAGGCGCCGAGTCACAAGGACCGGGGCGGGGGCGCGGCCGGGTGTCGCCGGTGGGTTGGGCGTGCAGGGTGGGACCATGGGGAGGGGCAGTCGGAGGGGGAGCTGTCCTGCAGTGTGGCGGGGTCCGGGCCGCGCACGAGGGAGGGCACGGGTGGGGTGGGCGCAGCGCTACAGGGGTCAGGGGTCCCGGCCCCGCGGGAGCAGGTGTGCTGGCTGCAGTGGACATCACTGCTTGTGACCCAGGACACTGAAGGCTGAAGCGGGTGGACAGAGGGGCCGAGGGAGGGGGAGACGCGCCCACGCGCCCCAGGCTGGGTGGGGGCGGGGGGTAGATCAGAGGGATGAGAAGAAGGCAGGGTTCTGTGGTGGAATTGGAATTTGCCTTTTAGGATTTTTTTTTTTTTTTTTTTTTCCTTTTTTTTTTTTTTTTTTTTTTTTTTTTGAGACAGAGTCTCGCTCCGTCTCTCAGGCTGGAGTGCAGTGGCTCAATCTCGGCTCACTTTAACCTCCGGGTTCAAGCGTTCCTCCTGCCTCAGCCTCTCGAGTAGCTGGGATTTCAGGAGCGCGCCACTAAGCCCGGCTAATGTTTGTGTTTTTTGTAGAGACGGGGTTTCCCCATATTGGCCAGGATGGTCTCGAACCCTGACCTCGTGATCCACCCGCCTTGGGCTCCCAAAGTGCTGGGATTACAAGCGTGAGCCACCGCGCCTGACCTCTTTTTTTCTTTCTTTCTTTCGTTCTTTCTTTTTTTTTTTTTTTTTTAATTTTAGATAGGGTCTTGCTCTGTTGGACAGGCTGGGGTGCAGTGGCCTGATCACAACTCACTGCAGCCTGAACCTCCTGGGCTCAATCGATCTTCCCACCTCAGCTGCTGTACTAGCTGGGACCACAGGCTCACCCTACCACACGCATATACAGAGAGTTTCACCATGTTTCCCAGACTGGTCTGGAACTTCTGAGCAATCTGTCCACCTCGGCCCCTCAAAGTGCTGGGATTAGGCAGCATGAGCCACTACACCCCTAATTTTTTTTTTTTTTTTTTTTTTTGAGACGGACTTGCTCTGTTGCCCAGGCTGGAGTGCAGTGGCCACATGTCTCAGCTCCACTGCAAGCTCGCCTCCTGGGTTCACCGCCATTCTCCTGCCTCAGCCCTCCAAAGTAGCTGGGGATACAGACCCCCACAACCACGCCTGGCTAATTTTTTTATTTGTAGTAGAGATGGGGTTTCACTGTGTTAGGCCAGATGATCTCCATCTCCTGACCTCGTGATCCACACACCCGGCCTCCCCCCCCCCCCATCCCAAAGGCTGGGAATTACAGGCATGAGCCACCGCACCTGGCCTGCACCCCTAATTTTTTTAAAAAATGTTTTTGTAGAGATGGAGTCTCACTATATTGCCCAGGGCTGGTCTTGAACTCCTAGGCTAAAATCGATCCATCCCCGACAGTGCTGGGATGACAGGGCTTGAGCCACCACACAGGCCCTTTGGTTTAGGATTTGTGTTAGACTGGACCAGGCTGGAAAGGGGAAGGGTGCTTGCCTTATTTGTGGGTGGGGCCTGTGCTAGGGCACCTGTTGGTGTGCATTGGCTCTTCAAAATTGACCAGACACCCCACCCAAGGCTGTCCCTCAGGGGAACTGGTCCGCTTCTGGGTACAAGGCCCAAGCAGGATCAGCCCATTGAATGGGGTTGGTGGGGGGCTTTTCCCTTACCTGCCAGGGCACAGCATGGTCTGTCACTTCAGGGAAGGGCGCAAAGGGGTAGGGCAGTCAGGTGTGGTTGAAGCCCAGGGGGAGCTGGGCAGAGACCTGCATCATTTGGTTGAATGAGTGAAGGCAGATTTGACCCCACAAAATGGAAAACTCTTCTATGTTGAAAAACAAAGCATCAGGAGGAAAAAATGGTCACGAAAAGGATGTCCGCTGCTTGTGCAGGTCCTGCAGCTCTGTGGGGCTCCTTGCTGTGGAAGGTTGTTGGCCTTGAGGCCTTTTGGTCCTGAGGTGCCTCCTGGAGTTGGACCCTCACTCTCCAGGCTGGAACTGCGCGGTCCTAGGTGCCTTCCATTTTAAAAATTAGGAGGATAACAGCTGTGGAATAAACAGAGCCCACGCACATGAGAACAAAAAGGTCATTTATTCAGGGCTTGCTGTAAGCAAGGGAGTCGCCATCCTCTCTTGTGTTGACCAGTTCCTCAGCAGGCGGGGGCAGTGCCAGGATAAAGCCTGAATGGGAAGGGAGGCTCAGGTGCAACTAAGGCGGAGGCTTGGTGGTCTGGGGAGCCGGAAGAGGGCTCACTAGGAGTGTGACTGCGACAGGTCTTGTTGCCCAGGTGGGGAAGTCAGCACACTGCCACCCAGGGTTTGGGCAGCAAAGACAGTTTGAACCCGCAAGGCTGTAACTGAGAGGAGACCTCCAAATCCACCTCCCTGAGGAGTTATTGGGGGCTGGGGACTTTTAGGGGTTTGAGTGGGCTGAGGGCGGGGCTCTGACCGGTGGAGGCGTTTGGGGTGAAGTCATGGGGTGGGGGTTGAAGAAGCTGTGTTTTCATGCTGGGCTCACTTCCTCTGTGGGAATCTTCAAGCTGGTGGCCTGGAATTGAGATCTGAAGCATCTTAAGGAGTTCTTAACAAGTCTCCTGATTCTGAGGTCAGAGATTCCATCCGTAGGAACAGTGGGGTGCAGATGTCACTAGTGCTACGTGACTCTCAGAAGGAAGCGGGCTAAAGTGTAGCCTGATGAACATCAGTTATCCCTCTCTCCCTTGCCTCCCCCCTTCCCTCTCCTCCCTGCCTCCCCCTCCTTACCCTCTCTCCCTGCCTCCCCCCTCCCCCTCCTCCCTCTATCCCTGCCTACCCCTCCTTCCTCTCTCCTGCCTCCCCCCTCCCTCCCCCTCCTTCCTCTATCCCTGCCTACCCCTCCTCCCTCTTCCTGCCTCCTCCTCCTCCTTCTCTATCCCTGCCTACCCCTCCTTCCTCCTCCCTGCCTCCCCTCCCTCCCTCCTTCCCTCTTCTCCCTGCCTCCCCCCTCCTTCCCTCTCTCCCTGCCTCCCCCCTCCTTCCCTCTCTCCTGCCTCCCCCCTCCTTCCCTCTCTCCATGCCCCCCCTCCTCCCTCTTCTCCCTGCCTCCCCCCTCCTTCCCTCTCTCCCCCCTCCCTCCTTCCCTCTCTCCCTTGCCTCCCCCCCTCCTTCCCTCTCTCCCTGCCTCCCACCGCGCCTCTCTTTCTCTCTCCCTCCCTCCCTCCCTCCCTTCCTTCCTTCCTTCCTTCTTTCCTTCCTTCCGAGTCTCCTTTTGTCATCCAGACTGGAGTGCAATGCCCTGATCTTGGCTCACTGCTGCAACCACTGCCTCCCAGGTGCAAGCAATTCTCCTGCCTCAGCCTCGCAAGTAGCTGGGATTACAGGTGCGTGCCACCATGCCCAGGTAATTTTTGTATAGAGACGGGGTTTCACTATGTTGGCCAGGCTGGTCTTGAACTCCTGACCTCAGGTGATCCACCCGCCTTGGCTTCCGAAAGTGTTGAGATTACAGGCATGAGCCACCACACCCAGCCTGTAACTCTATTTCTGCTGAATGCTCAGTTATAACTCTGTCCAGAAACTGTGCTGACCGTGGCGCCTGTGGCCCCTCCCAGAAGCAACTCAGTGCAAGAGGACAGCTTCCCATGATTTCATCTCTGACTCACTCGGCCAGCAGCAAGCACCCATTGCCTAGCCACCCCAACCCCTTCCCCCAAACTACCTTTGAAAAACCCTAACCCTCAGGCCTGCAATGAGATTGATTTGAGTAATCACTCCATCTCCCTTGTGGCATGACCAGCCTCACATCAATTCACTTTTTTTTTTTTTCTGAGGCAGAGTCTCCCTCTGTCTCCCAGGCTGGAGTGCAGTGGCACAATCTTGGCTCACTGCAACTTCCGCCTCCCAGGTTCAAGCGATTCTCCTGCCTCAGTCTCCCGAGTAGCTGGGATTACAGGCATGCATCACCACGCCCAGCTAATTTTTGTATTTTTAGTAGAGACGAGGTTTCACCGTGTTGGTCAGGCTGGTCTCAAACTCCTGACCTCAGGTGATGAACCCCCCTCAACCTCCCAAAGTGCTGAGATTAAAGGCGTGAGCCACCACACCCGGCAATTAATTTTCTTTACTGCAATGCCATCGCCTTTGTACAGCAGGCTGGACGAACCTGTTGAGCAATTCCACCTCAGCCTCCCAAAGTGCAGGGATTACAGGCATGAGCCATCACGCCCAACCATACTGACTTTTACCTCCCATTATTTGATGCCAGAGTTTTTCATTTTACTGAAGGCAAGGGGAAAAGACCAAATACCTTGTCTCCCCACTTAGAGAATGAAACAGAAAAAAATTATGAATATTTCTTATCTGGGAGGAAAGTGAACCCCTTTTTTTTTTTTTAAGACAGAGTCTTGCTGTGTTGCCCAGGCTGGAGTGCAATGGTGCGATCTTAGCTCACTGCAAGCTCCGCCTCCCAGGTTCACACCATTCTCCAGCCTCAGCCTCCTAAGTAGCTGGCACTACAGGGGCCCACCACCACACCTGGCTATTTTTTTGTATTTTTAATAGAGACGAGGTTTCACCATGTTAACCAGGATGGTGTCGATCTCCTGACCTCGTGATCTGCCTGCCTTGGCCTCCCAAAGTGCTGGGATTACAGGCGTGAGCCACCGAGTCTGGCCTTCTTTTGTTGTTGTTGTTATTGTTGTTGAGATGGAGTTTCACTCTTGTCGCCCAGGGTGGAATGCAGTGGCAAGATCTCGGCTCACTGCAGCTTCCGTCTTCTGCATTCAAGCAATTCTCCTGCCTCAGCTTCCCGACTAGCTGGGATTACAGGCGCCTGCCACGACATCCAGCTAATTTTTGTATTTTTAGTAGAGACAGGTTTTCACCATGTTGGTGTTGGCCAGGCTGGTCTCGAACTCCTGACTTTGTGATCTACCCACCTTGGCCTCCCAAAGTGCTGGGATTACAGGCGTGAGCCAACACGTCTGGCCGAAAGCAAACCCTTTTAAGTTGTCAGGCCCTGAGAGAAATTAAAATAAGACAGCAATCACATGCTGTTTCTCCTAGAGCTGTGTCACTATCTCTGGAAACTGGTTCCTCTCACCACAAGTAGCTTGAAGTGAACCTAATGATGCTGAACACAGGACACTGTAATCCATACAATGGATAGCCAATCACTAATCAATATTATTTCTGTAAACCAATGAGAATTCCTGATAGACAACTTTGTATGAGCCTGCTCCTTATCCCCCTTTTGCCTTTAAAAACCTGCTTGTCGGCCGGGCATGGTGGCTCACACCTGTAATCCCAGCACTTTGGGAGGCCAAAGCGGATGGATCACCTGAGATCAGGAGTTTGAGACTGGCGTGGCCAACATGGTGGAACCCCGTCTCTACTAAAAATACAAAAAAAAAAAAATTTAGCTGAGCATGGTGTCAGGTGCCTATAATCCCACTTGGGAGGCTGAGGCAGGAGAATCATATGAACCTGGGAGGCGGTTGCAGTGAGCTGAGATTGTACCATTGTACTCCAGCCTGGGCGACAGAAGTGAAACTCCGTTTCAAACAAACAAAACCCTGCTGTAACGAAGGTCAAAAGCAGCACTCCCAAGACAACATGGAAGTGTCCTGCTGTCCTCAACGTTAGCCCATGCACAGTCTCTACACCAATTCTGCCTCAGAAGGGAGAACTTCAACAAGGAAGAAAGGATGGAAGGACTGACCAGACCTGGGGCCACCTCAGAGATGTTGAACATCACTTACATTTGAAATCTACATTCAGAAGGATCAAAGTTTGAAACTTAAACTATTTCAGAATCTCACTTTCGAAATCTTGGATTTCCCTGGGGTCAGTAGAACCCAAGTTTGATTGCTTGATTTTTCTTCTGTGTGCCTTCTTCCTTAGCATGCTGATCCAGGTTTCTTGGGGTTTTTTTGGGGCTTCCTGTTAACACTCGTAAGCAGGGGACTCACACACCTGTTCCTGGTTCCAGTCAGTTGTTTGTGTTCCATTATGCAAGAGTTTCCTGGGAATTTGTTGTTAATTAAATTCTAGACATCAGAGGGTCTCAGCCCAAGCAATAGGTGATGGGGGCTGTGGGCCCCATCCCAGCCCCCTGTTCATGAACCTGCAGGCGGTGCTGCGGGGAGCTCTGCCTGGTGCGAAAACTGCTGACACGGTGGGCTAAGGAGGTGAAAACCCCTCTGTTGCAAGATGTCCCAGCAGGCCTCAGGTCCTTTCTGTTTGCTGAGCTTGTGGTTCAGCTGCCTTTCTTTCCCACTGCAAGCCCTGCCTTCTTCCAAGAGCTGCCAGTAGATGCAAACCCTGCAGATTTCTACTCAGGTTGCGACATGGCATTGTGAATTCCAGTCCTCTCACATTTCTATTTGAGGATTTCGCAAAAGCCAGTGGCTTCCAAGGAAAAAGGCCTGAGACCGGGCGTGAACTATTCACCCTTGCATCTGGCTATGCACCTTACTCATGCATCCCTCTCAGACGTCTACGTTTGCTGTTAAGGAGCCCCTACTGCAAGTAGGGCAAGTATGGGGAGAAAAGAAAGAAAAAGAGGGAAGACCAGGCGCGGTGGCTCACGCCTGTAATCCCAGCACTTTAGGAGGCCGAGACGGGGGAATCATGAGGTCAGGAGATCGAGACCATCCTGGCTAACACGGTGAAATACCGTCTCAACTAAAAATACAAAAAAAATTAGCCAGGCATGCTGGTGGGCACATGTAGTCCCAGCTATTCAGGAGGCTGAGGCAGGAGAATGGCGTGAACCCGGGAGGTGGAGCTTGCAGTGAGCCGAGATCGCGCCACTGCACTCCAGCCTGGGCGACAGAGCAAGACTCCGTCCAAAAAAAAAAAAAAAAAAAAAACAAGAGAAAAAAAGAAAAAAGAAAAAGAAAAAGAGGGAAACAACCAGTAAGCCGGGGAGGGAGGCCCGTGGGGCACTTGCCTGTCGGACCCAACACAAGGAAAACTGCTCAGAACCCAGGTCGTCAGCAGCATTCGAAACACACAAGAGCAAAATAGTGGCAGGAGTCGCATCAAACTCATCCTGCGTGGGCACCCGGACAGACAGAGCAGTCAGCGGCGGGTGTGCAGTGCACTGTGGGCTATGTCATAGCGATGTGGTGCCCAACACCTCACTGTGTGACTAAGTCCTGCCGTAGGATGACTAAGCAGGACCAGACCAGAAACTGGGTAAGCTTCTAAGAGCATGGCCTGCTTGACACTGTTACAGGAAAGGGGTCCCGATCTGGACCCCAAGAAAGGGTTCTTGGATCTCTCGCAAGAAAGAATTCAGGGCAAGTCCACAGAGTAAAGTGAAAGCAAGTTTATTAAGGAAGTAGAGGAATAAGAGAATGGCTATTCCATAGAGCAGCCCTGAGGGCTGCTGGTTGCCCATTTTTATGGTTATTTCTTGATGATATTCTAAACAAGGGGTGGATTATTCACACCTCCCCTGTTTAGACCATATGGGGTAACCTCCTGATGTTGCCATGGCATTTGTAAACCGTCATGGTGCTGGTGGGAGTGTAGCAGTGAGGATGACCCAGAGGTCACTCTCATGGCCATTTTGGTTTTGGTGCGTTTTAGCTGGCTCCTTTACTGCAAACTGTTTTACCAGCAAGGTCTTTATAGCCTGTAGTTTGTACGGACCTCCTCTCATCCTGTGACTAAGAAGGCCTTAGCCGTCTAGGAATGCAGCCCAGTAGGTCTCAGCCTCATTTTACCCAGCTCCTATTCAAGATGGAGTCGCTCTGGTTCAAACACCTCTGAACATGTTCATGCCTTGTTTGACCCACAGTAGGTAAACCTGAGGCTAAGCCCTTGATTGATAATTCTTGAGAGCATATCACCAATCAGGAAAATGAATAGTGGTGGCCAGGCACGGTGGCTCATGCCTGTAATCCCAGCACTTTGGGGGACCAAGGTGAGAGAGTCACTTAAGCCCAGGAGTTCAAGTCCAGACTGGGCAAAGTAATGAGACCCCATCTGTGATGGTTAATACTGAGTGTCCCAAAGTACTGATCCCGGGTGTGTCTGTGAGCATGTTGCCAAAGGAGATTAGCACTGGAGTCAGTGGACTGGGGAAGGCGGACCCACCCTCAATCTGGGTGGGCACCATCTAATCAGCTGCCAGCATGGCTGGAATAGAAAGCAGGCAGAAAAATGTAAAAAGATGAGACTGGCCTAGCCTCCCAGCCTACATCTTTCTCCCGTGTGGATGCTTCCTGCCCTCGGACATCGGACTCTTTACGTTCTTCAGTTTTAGGACTCAGACTGGCTCTCCTTGCTCCTCAGTTTGCAAACAGCCTACTGTGGGACCTTGTGATCGTGTGAGTTAATACTTAATAAACTCCCCTTTATATATATCTCTCTACAAAAATAAAAAATTAGCCAGCTGAAGTGATGCACACCTGTGGTCCCAGCTATTCAGAAGGCTGGGGTGGGAGGATCACTTGAGCCCTGGAGGTCTAGGCTGCAGTGAGCTGTGATTGCAACACTGCACTCCAGCCTGGGAGATAGAATGAGACCTTGTCTCTTAAAAATATAAAATAAAATAAAATAAAATAAACAGTAGTGAGACATTTCAGGCCATTTAAAAATTTGAAATTATGGTCTTTCATATTCATTAAAACTAGGTCATGTTTTCTTGTTTCCACCTCTACCCCAACGGAAAAAGAGAAAATACAGTGAAAAAGAGGTTTAAACTTAGTTGTTCTTCAGGTTGAGCCCTAGTGTGACTTTCAGTCAGAAATGGGTTATACTGTGGCCAGGCGTGGTGGCTCATGCCTGTAATCTCAGCACTGTGGGAGGCTGAGGTGGGCTGATCACTTGAGGTCAGGAGTTCAAGACCAGCCCTGGCAACATGACAAAACCCTGTCTCTACTGAAAATGCAAAATTAGCCAGGTGTGGTGGTGGGCGCCTGTAGTCACAGCTACTCGGGAGGCTGAGGCAGGAGACACTTGAACTCGGGAGGTGGAGGTTGCAGTGAGCTGAGATCACGCTACTGCACTTTAGCGTGGGTGACAGAGCAAGACTGTGTCTCAAAAAAAAAGTAGGGGGGAGGTGCTTACATCGGAGAGTGTTTTTGTTTCTGCCTTCAAAGGTCATGCCAGGAGAAGATATATATATATTTTTTTGAGACAGAGTCTCGCTCTGTTGCCCAGGCTGCAGTGCAGTGGCACGATCTCAGCTCACTGCAAGCTCTGCCTCCTGGGTTCACGCCATTCTCCTGCCTCAGCCTCCCGAGTAGCTCGGACTACAAGCATCCGGCACCACGCCTGGCTAATTTTTTGTGTATTTTATTTTATTTATTTTATTTTATTTTATTTTATTTTATTTTTGAGACGGAGTCTCGCTCTGTCGCCCAGGCTGGAGTGCAGTGGCACAATCTCAGCTCACCGCAAGCTCCGCGTCCTGGGTTCATGCCATTTTCCTGCCTCAGCCTCCTGAGTAGCTGGGACCACAGGCGCCCGCCACCACAACCACCTATTTTTTTGTATTTTTAGTATAGATGGGGTTTCACTGTGTTAGCCAGGATGGTCTCGATCTCTTGACCTTGTGATCCGCCCACCTCGGCCTCCCAAAGTGCTGGGATTACAGGCATGAGCCACCGCGCCCGGCCTTTTTTTTTTCTTCTTCTTCTTTTGAGACGGAGTCTCGCTCTGTCACCCAGGCTGGAGTGCAGTGATGCGATCTCAGCTCACTGCAAGCTCTGCCTCCCGGGTTCACACCATTCTCCTGCCTCAGCCTCCCAAGTAGCTGGTATTATAGGCATAAGCCACCACGCCCAGCCCGAGAAGAGATTTTTTTTTTTGCGACGGAGTCTCGCTCTGTCGCCCGGGCTGGAGTGCAGTGGCCGGATCTCAGCTCACTGCAAGCTCCGCCTCCTGGGTTTATGCCATTCTCCTGCCTCAGCCTCCCGAGTAGCTGGGACTACAGGCGCCCGCCACCTCGTCTGGCTGGTTTTTTGTATTTTTTAGTAGAGACGGGGTTTCACCGTGTTGGCCAGGATGGTCTCGATCTCCTGACCTCATGATCCGCCCGTCTCGGCCTCCCAAAGTGCTGGGATTACAGGCTTGCGGAGCCGGCGGGCCGATAGAAGAGATTTTTTAAGTCGGCACTTTATGCTATTTCCAATCGTTACGTCGTTTCGCATTTTTAGAGGCCATCCTGCCATGTCCCTTTCCGTCTGAAAGCCCTGGATCTCGAGGCCTGGCTGTGAAGGTGCGTATCTCTAATGGAACTTCCACCCTGCCTAGTCGCAGGCTTATTCCCTCTGACCCTGTTCTCCGCAGGCGTGGTGAACAATGCGCGCTGGGGCTACCTGACATACCCACTCGTGGCGCGTGACAACCCACTGAGTGCTGTGTGCGCGACATACCCCACTTGTGAGTGTGACAGTTTACCCACTGTGCGCAGAAGACCATATCCACTAGTGCGCGGAGATGAACGAGACATGACCCGACGTGTGCACCTGACACACCACTGGTGGACGACATCCCACTGTGTGCACGCGTGACATACCAACTGTGCGCATGCGAATACCTACTGTGTCGAGTCATTACCCACTGTGTGTGCGGACACACCCACTGTGTGCACGTGAGTACCCACTGTGGTGCGTGACATACGCCCACTGTGCGCAATACAATACCGAACTGTGCACCCGACACCCCACTGTGTGCGCGACATATTCACTGTGCGCCGCAAACATACCCATCTGTGCGTGCAACCATACCCACTGTGCGCGCGGAGTCAATACCACGGTTTGCGGCAAGCATAGCCCACTGTGTGCGTGGCGAATACCCACTGTGCGATGACGGGACATACCCACCTGTGTGCGAAAGATATACCCACGCTTGTGCGCGGACCATGCCCGCTGTGCAACCAATACCTGGCTGGTGCGCGTGACATATCCACTGGTGCGCCGGTGACATATCACTGCTGCGCCACGACAACCCACTGTGTGGCAGACATGAACCCACTGTGTGTACGACATACCGCACTGTTGCGGGTACATACACCGCTGGTGTTGCGAGATAACCCGGCGTGTGGCTTGTGTTGCGACAGTACGCCACGTGTGCGCGGAGATAGGACCACTGCCCACTGTGCGCATGACATACCCACTGTGCGTGACATACCCGCTGTGTGCGAGACATACTCACTGCGTGAGTGCAGGGCCTCTTCTCTTTCATGCTTGTCCCCCAGAAAGTCATGTCCGCTGGAACCTCAGAATGTGGCCTTAATTTGGAAAATGGATCTTTCCAGACATGGTTAGTTAACATGAGGTCATGCTAGATTAAGGCAGACCTAAGTCCGCTGACTGGCATCCTCATAATAAGAGAAGAGGCTGACCGGGCGTGGTTGCTTATGCCTGTAATCCCAGCACTTTGGGGAGACTGAGGCAGGCGGATCACATGAGTTCAGGAGTTCGAGATCAGCCTGGCCAACATGGTGAAATCCCATCTCTACTAAAAACACAAAAATCAGCCAGAAATTGCTTGAATCCTGGAGGTGGAGGTTGCAGTGAGCCGAGATCATGCCACTGCACTCCAGCCTGGGCAACAGAGTGAAACTCTGTCTCAACAACAGCAACAAAAACAACAACAAAGGAAAAAAAAGGAGAGGCCACAGAGACGGGAAGAACTCTTGTGCAGACAGACACAGGGAGGGGCCACGAGAAGATGGAGACAGAGTCTGGGGAGATGAGGCCGGGAGCACTGGGACCCGCCAGAAGCTGGAGGCGGCAGGAAGGACCCTCCCCTGGAGCCTTCAGAGGGAACGTGTTTCTGCGGACGCCTTGGTCTCGGCCTTCTGGCCTCCAGAGCTGTGAGAGAGTCAACTTCTGTCATTTAAAGCCACAGGAAATGGACATGTCTTCCTTGTATGCCGCACAGTATATATTTTCTTTTTTCAGGTGGGGAGACGGTCTTGCCCTGTTGCTTAGGCTGGAGTGCAATGGCATGATCTCAGCTCACTGCAGCCTGGAGCTCCCGGCCTAAAGCAATCCTCCTACCTCAGTCCCCATCCCCTCCCACCCAGTGGTTGGGACTACAGGCACACACCCACCAAACTCGGCTACTTTTTGTATTTTTTTTGGAGAGACAGGGTTTTGCCATGTTGTCCAGGCCAATATATATTTTCCAGCACAGACACAAAATTCTGTGCTGGAAAAGACCTGTATTCCTGCCTGTAGACTCCACGATTGTTAACAGTTTGCCTTAGTTGCTTATCTGCATACACATATGTGCGTGTAGTGATTTACTTTTTTGCAGAATGAACTGCAGACATCATGACACGTCACCTTTACCAAAGAATTCAACAGTTATTTCTAAAATTAAAGAACAGTTTTCTGCTTCAGGGGATGGCAAACTATGGTCCTAGGCCAAATCCAGCCACCCCCTGGGTTTAAAAATAAAGTTTCAAGCCCAGAGTGGTGGCGCCCGTGGTCCCAGCTCCTCCGGAGGCTGAGGCTGGAGGATCCCTGGAGCCCGCGAGGCTGAGGCTGTCGTGAGCCGAGATCGCAACTGCACTCCAGCCTGGGCGACAGAGCGAGACCCTGTCTCAGGATAAAAATACAAGTGGGCTTATGAATAAAATAAGATTAAAACACAACAGATCTCTGCCTGACAACCCCGGCCAACCGCAGCCCCAGCGAGGCGCAGGCGCAGGCGCGCGCTCGACGGTTCCGCGCGTGCGCACAGGAAGGGAGCGCGCCCCCTCGGCAGCCTCCGGGGGCTGCAGTTGCGCGGCTCGGCCACTGCGCGGCGGTGACGTGCGCCTGGGAGGTGTCGCGGGCTGTGACGTCACGCCGCGCGCCGGGACCAGGAGGAGGCGGGCGCGGGCGGCGCGTGCTCTGTGTGCTGGGTACCAGGAGACCCCGAGACAGGGGGTCTCGGCCGCCGCCGTCATGGTTTCGCGGTTGCAGCTCCCGCCTGAGATCCAGCTGGCTCAGCGCCTGGCGGGGAATGAGCAGGTGACCCGGGACCGGGCGGTGAGGAAGCTCCGGAAATACATCGTCGCCAGGACTCAGCGGGCCGCAGGTTGGTGGGGGTGTGGGCGGCTGGCGTCTCGGGGGCCGGCTGGGCTGGGGCGGGTGTGGGCGGTGGCGGCCGGGGCTGGGGGCCCTCAGAGTCCTATGGAACCTCCACGTGGCCGGGCAGACGGGGCCCATGGGCTTGTTCCTGCTGCTACGGGTCCGCGGTCCCCGCGGCCGCTTTGCCTCGTGGTGCGGTGACTTCTGGTCCCTCTGCGAGGACGCTCCTCCCCAGCCCCCTGACTCCTTTCGTAGCCAGACGTCCCCTCCCTCAAGTAGACCATGTACTCCTGCTGCCCTGCTGTTCAGGCACCCAGTATTTTTCCCTCGTGGCAGCATTTCCCGCTGTTAGCAGTTTTCTGTTTGCGTAATTATTGGGTTGTTTTCCGAGTTCCACTCCGGGTATCTCTCTGAGGGCCGAGAATCTACTTCTTGTTCGTGGTACCTGGTGGTTCTCCGAGCGTGGTCTTCCATCAGCAGTAGCATCCCCTGGACATTTGTTAGAAATGCAGATTCTGGCCGGGCGCGGTGGCTCAAGCCTGTAATCCCAGCACTTTGGGAGGCCGAGACGGGCGGATCACGAGGTCAGGAGATCGAGACCCTCCTGGCTAACACAGTGAAACCCCGTCTCTACTAAAAAATACAAAAAACTAGCCGGGCGTGGAGGCGGGCGCCTGTAGTCCCAGCTACTCGGGAGGCTGAGGCAGGAGAATGGCGTAAACCCGGGAGGCGGAGCTTGCAGTGAGCCGAGATCGTGCCACTGCACTCCAGCCTGGGCGACAGAGCGAGACTCCGTCTCAAAAAAAAACAAAAAAAAAAAAAAGAAATGCAGATTCTATGCCCGGTGCAGTGGCCCAAGCTGGTAATCCCAGCCACTCGGGATGCCGAGGTGGGAGGATCGCAAGAGCCCAGGAATCCAGCCTGGGCAACATAGCAAGACTCCATTTCCATTACAAAAGAAAAGAAAGAAATGCAAGTTGTAGGGTCCTAGCCCGGCCAAATCAGGACTAGCATCTGCTTTATGAAGCTGTTCGAGTGATACCGCTCCCCACACTCAGCTTGAGAACCACTGCTGCAGGAACAGCTTGCCAGACATAGGACTTAAGTGAATGTCAACTGAGTAATGTTTTAAATTAAACTTTTTTTTTTATTTTTCTGAGTGAGACAGACCTCACTGTCATCCAGGGTGGAGGAGTGCTTTGGCACCATTATGGCTCACGGCAGCCTCTACCTCCCAGGCTCAAGTGAGCCTCCCTATCTCAGCCTCCCCAGTAACTGGGACTACGGGAGCGCTGTGCCACCAGGCCAGCTAAGTTTAGTATTTTTTGTACAAATTGGGGTATTCCTGTGTTGCCCAGGCTGGTCTTGAACTCCTGGCTTCAAGTGATCCCGCCTCAGCACTCAATTCCAAAGTGCTGGGAGTACAGGCATGAGCCACTGCACCTGGCCTGAGTAATTTCTGTTTCTCTCCCTAGCTAGTCTGAATGCTTGAGTTCACTTTCTTCTTTTTAATGTTTGAGATATATTACAGAAAAGTGCAGAAACGCTCAGTGTAATGCTGGATGAATTATCGCCAACAGATTATCCTGTGTGGCCAGTGATCAGTTTGGGAAACAGTGGAGGTTTGCAATTTTGAATTTCCAAAATGGAGTACGGTGCCTGATACCTTGTAGATTCTCAGTCAGTTTTACTGAGTGCGCGAAGTGGCAGTTACCTGGAGGAGCCGCACAGCCATAGGCACAGCAGGTTCTGGGTTAGGATTGTTTGAAGGGGAGGGCCAGATTTTGCCCCCCAGTTGCCTTTACAGTAAGTGGAACTTTGGTCTCGTTCAGGCAGTCACGTTTCTGTGGCTTCCTTCCTGGCACTGGAAGGTGCGGGGTTCATTTGGTCCAAATGTTGCTGTTTTGCTGCAGGTGGTTTTACTCACGACGAGCTGCTGAAGGTGTGGAAAGGACTGTTCTATTGCATGTGGATGCAGGACAAGCCGCTCCTCCAGGTGAGTGGAGTGAGCAGCAGAGGAGGTGCAGAAGCAGCAGGGGAGGATGGATGGGCATCTGGTCGACCCAGTTTTTTTCTTTCTTTTTTTTTTTTAAGACGGAGTTTCACTCTTGTTGCCCAGACTGGAGTGCAGTGGCGCAATCTCAGCTCACTGCAACCTCCGCCTTCCGGTTTCAAGCAATTCTCCTGCCTCAGCCTCCCGAGTAGCTGGGATTACAGGCGCCCGCCACCATGCCCCGCTAATTTTTTGTATTTTTAGTAGAGACGGAGTTTCATCATGTTGGCCAGGCTGGTCTTGAACTCCTGACCTCGTGATCCGTCGCCTTGGCCTCCCAAAGTGCTGGGATTACAGGTGTGAGCCACCGTGCCCAGCCTAGTCCACCCAGTTTTAATATGGCCAGAGACCGTGGGAAGGTCGTATAGCCTTGATGCTTGGTTCTGCATGGCTGGTGGGTGTGGGCCTTTGGTTCGGTGAGTCTTACACTTGCTGAGGTTGTTGATGTGATTGACTGAGTCATGCACCATAGCCGCACTGGCATATGGGTGAAAACTGGGTTTTGTGTTTGTCCTGGGTTGCAAACAACTGCTGAAATAGTGGAAACCAAGGGGCAGAATTCAAGTCTCCTGAGACAAGGACTTCTCCCGCTAGCCTTTTTCAAACATTGTTTCTCAGATTGTGACTTTTGTGCTCTCCTTCAGAATCTCGTGGGTGGTGAGGATACTTAGTTAAATTCAAGGGGAGGCTATGACATGTCTCTTTTTTTTTTTTTTTTTTTT
>NW_016809139.1:2369511-2383800 GCF_001698545.2 Rhinopithecus bieti | reverse complement strand
AGCCAGGAGGGTCTCGATCTCCTGACCTCGTGATCCGCCCGTCTCGGCCTCCCAAAGTGCTGGGATTACAGGCTTGAGCCACCGCGCCCGGCCTGAAATGTCTCTTAGCAAGTGCCCTGGGCCATGCGTGGTGCAGTGATGTAGGTAGATAGCGAATGATCTATGGGGTCTCGGAGCCCTCCTCCTCCTGATGGTTAGGGGGCTGTGAGTCCCAAGGCTCCCTCCTGCTCTCCCACGTCCCTCTTTAACCATGACTCTGTGGCTTTAGCACAGCCCCTGTCAGGAGGGCAGTGCCTGCCGTGGTTGTGTGAGAGGCTGTTGACCCTGGATGTAGAGGGGTCTTTTGCAGCAGGGGTGAAACCTCCAGTCCACTGAGCTGAGACCCCCTGGAAGCCGACTCTCTGTGATGAGTGAGTGAGTGGGTGGTTGTGTGTGTGTCATTGTGAGAGCCTGGTGCTTTAGTGGCTGAGGGCGTTTTTGTTGTTTCCTGCACAGGAAGAATTAGGAAGGACCATTTCCCAGCTCGTTCATGCTTTTCAGACCACGGAGGCGCGTGAGTATGCTCTGCCATAGTTGGGTACATTTGTAGACGTCAGAACCTCTGAGCATCAGAGCCACCAGACACAGGAGGGTTCGTGTTCTCAAATCCAGAGTAAGGAATGCCTAAGAGCGAGAGAGCGCCAGCTGGTGTCTGTGGGTGCTTAGCATGTGTGAAGTGCTGGTGTAAGTGTCCAACATGGATTAGCTCATTTACCCAAAACACTCATTTTGAGTCTAATGGGCTAATATCTTACATTTTAAAAATAAAATGAAAAGCCAGGGTAATGTCACCAAGAGATTTGACTGAATTCGGCCTGATGATCGTGAGGTTCCTACAGTTGATTTTCTAACTCCTCTGTTCTCTGGTGACCAGAGTTGAGAAGTTCTTACCCTGCCTGTCTGTGGGACTCACTTGAAGAGCCTCTAAAAATTCTGATGTCCAGATCCTGGTCCAGCAAAACCCAGTTCTAGGGGTAGGGCCTGGGCATCAGCGTTTTATTTATTATTTATAATATGTAAAGAAAGGTTCCTCCGTGTTCTCACCTTACTTCCCAGAGTGGCTTCGTGCTCCTCAGTCGTTCTCTTCTGGCTTATTCCTCCTCCAGAGCACCTGTTCCTTCAGGCCTTCTGGCAGACCATGAATCGTGAGTGGACGGGCATCGACAGGCTGCGCCTGGATAAGTTCTACATGGTGAGGCAGCCGCCAGGGCGCCGGCAGGCGGGGGCAGCGTGGGTCTCAGTGCCCGACCCAGCAGAGACAGGCAGCGCCTGGGCAGGGAGGCGACCTGAGGCAGTGCGACCCTGAAGCCGGGGTGGGAGGTGGAGCCGAGGCTCTGGGCGGTCCCTGCCCAGGGCTCTGCAGCATTGTCGGTCTCTGAGGGTCATTGAATGGCGAGGAATCCGACCCCTAAAACACCACACAAACTTTTGGTTCAGAGAAGGAAAGTGACGATTGCCCTCCTGGGGAGAGTCGGCGGTGACACTGTTGTTACTTTGCCGAGGAGTCCGTGAGTTTGGAGGCGCAGACTCCAGAGCTGTGGTCGGGCCCTCGTGGGAGCCCTGGAGTGCCTGCAAGGCTGGGATGGCTGGGTCACAGTGCGGGACTTCCTTTCCCTCCTCCCGCATTGCACCCCCATTCAGGGTGCTGATTTGCCCTGAGAATGCTGGGGAACACTGGGGTTTAGAAGTGCAGTGTGTTGCTGCCCGGACCTGCTTCTCTCCTTCCCTGCTTCCCTCTTGTTGAACCGTGAGGTCTCGTTACTGAGGTGGTGGTCATTGTAACCTTAGAGCAGATCTGAGATATAGGGACATTGTCACTTGTAGGAGTCAGTCACCCAATGGGAACGCTGAAAGGGGCCATGTCTGGGCCTCACTGAGGATAGATGTTGATCTGCCATTCTGGCTTCAGTGTCCCGCTCAGATTCGGGCCAGGGCTGTACGGACAGTGTACGTACCAGTGATTCTAGAATTGGAGACCAGGGTGGGAAGAACCTGGAGCTCAAGGAGGAAGGAGGCTCCAGGGCAGGCCAGGAGCCTGGCCACGCGCTTGACAGAGTGCAGACTCTTAGGGACAGCAGGGCTCTGCAGGGAGGCCGCCCCACGGGTTTGCTGAGATGCAGCTGCTGGGTGCTTGGATGGATGCGTTCTGCTTTCCATGGCTCGTTTCCGGGCCCCTTGTGTGACTGAGTCTGGCAGCACAGCCTTGTGTCAGGGCCGGCCTCAGTGGCACTGCAGGGTGGCGTGGGGGATAGGCCTCCCGTGTCTGCAAGAACAGTGTCCTGGCTGCTGGGCTGTGCTCTTGTCATCGGGGCTCCTGGGGGTCTGCGCGTCCTCTGCTGCTATTGACTGCGGCTCAGACCTCATTGTGGGCGTGTAGGCGTGCTGGGTCAGTAGCCTAAAGTGGGGACAACTATAGAAGGGTGTTGAGTCCCATGGAGGGAAATAGCATTGGGGGGCAGATCTGGAGCTTCTTTCACGGGTGAGGCTTGGCGGGAGCGCCCTCACTGCGTAGCGGACCGCAGAGGAAGTGAGCTGTGTTCTCCCACTGGGGAGAGCCTGGTGAGGACCAGCCGTGTTTCAGACCCCGTTTTGCGGAGGGCTCCACTGCCCGTGGGGGTAGCTGTGCCTCTTTTCTGGTTCTCCCTTATGAATCAAGGACTGTCTGTTTCAGCCCCGGTTTATGGACTGGAGTCATAGGACTGTCCCCTGTTCCCTCCCACCCCCTGTGTGCCTGCTTCCAGCCAGCTGGGGCCTTGGAGCTGGGGAGAGGGGCGCGTTCTCAGCCCAGGATTCTGAGGGCTTGGTGTTGTATCCTCCAGCATCTGTCTGTCAGCAGCTCTGGGGGCCAGCTGTGTGCCTGGGGCCAGCAGAGGTGACCGCGGCTATGGCTTTATCCTGCCGCGGCTCATGGTGCATGGGGAAGGGTGGTCTGGTGAAGCAGGGCTGGGCTTCTGCTAACAAGAACCTCCTTCTGTGTCTAAGCTCATGAGGATGGTCCTGAACGAGTCCTTGAAGGTTCTGAAGATGCGAGGCTGGGAAGAAAGGTGGGTGCGCGGCGGTCCTGCTGTGGGGGGATGCTGCTCTCAGGGACCACAGTCATGTGTTTGTCGTTGGATTCTTTGTCATAAGGAGATATCAGCCTTTACATTAAAGTGTGCCCCTAGTTGTGCTTAGAGATAAGATATTTTTTAAAGTAAAAATTAGTTTGTGTGTTTGTGGAAATGATGCCATTTATCCTCAGGGTTGGAGGCCAGTTCTCACTGGGAGTCAGGAGGGAGTTTTTTAATGAAAGGGTGTCCAGCTGAGGAGCTTCTTAGAAAAACACGGCATGTTCCGCTCCGTTAGCAATGCTTTTTGTTTTTTTGAAATAGGTCTCACTGTTGCCTAGGCTGGAGTGCAGTGGCGTGATCTTGGCTCAACTACAGCCTTGACCTGGGCTCAAGTGATCCTCCTGCCTCAGCCGCCCAGCTGGCTGGGACTGCAGATGTGCATCGCAGGCCCACGTAATTTTTATATTTTCGGTAGAGATTAGTTCTGTCCTGTTGCCCAGGCTGGTCTCAAACTCTTGGGCTCAAGCAGTCTGCCTGCCTAGGCCTCCCAAAGTTGTAAGCAATTTTAATTGCTCCTAATTCTAAAATTATGTAAATTGGCCCGGCGCGGTGGCTCACGCCTGTAATCCCAGCATTTTGGGAGGCCGAGGCAGGCAGATCACTAGGTCAAGAGATCAAAACCATCCTGGCCACCACAGTGAAACCCTGTCTCTACTAAAAATACAAAAATTAGATAAATACATAAAAAAGAATCAGCAGGCTGGTTATGGTGGGGCGAGGGGATCGCTTGAGCCCAGGAGTTTGAGGCTGCAGTGCTCCATGACTGAGCCACTGCACTGTAGCCTAGAGTGAGATTCTGGGTTTTGTCTTGTTTTGTTTTGTTTTGTTTTGTTTTTTTTTTTTTTTTTTTTTTTTGAGCGGGTTCTCGCATCTGCTCGCACGGGCCTGGAGCTGCGGTGGGGCCGGATCTCGCTCATGCGGAGTCGGCCCTCACCCCGGGTTTCGCCTTCTCCTGCTCGGGGGGGCCTCCAAGGCTGCGGACTCAAGGCCGCCCGCCACCCTCGCTCCGGTAGTTTTTTGTTTTTTTAGCTGGGGACGGTGGTTTTCCCATGGTTGCGGATGGGTCTCATCTCCTGACCTTCGTGATTCCGGGCCGTTCGCGCTCCCCAAGTTGCTGGGTTACGGCTGAGCCAACGCGACCGCCCTTGGTTTTGTTTTTTTAAAAAAAAGGGCGGGGTCGGTGGTGCCTCAAGGGCCTGTAAATCCCAGCCACTTTTGGGCGGAGGCCGAGACGGGCGGGTATCACGAAGCGTCAGGATGATCGAAGACCATTCCTGGGCTAACACGGTGAAACCCCGTCTCTTACAAAATACAAAAAACTAAGCCGGGGCAAGGTGGCGGCGCCTGTAGTCCCGCCTACTGGGGAGGGCTGAGGCAGGACAGTGGCGTAACCCGGGGAGGCGGAGTTGCAGTGAGCTGAGATCCCGGGCCCACTGCACTCCAGGCCTGGGCGACAAAGAGCCGAGACTCCATCTCAAAAAATAAATAATAAATGATAATAATAAATAATTAAAAAAGAATCAGCAGGAATTGGACTGTGGTTGCCTGAGTTTCTCCAGCTTTGAGTTGCATGGGTGATTTTGCAGTTAGGGCAGCGGTGCCTCTGGTTTGGAGGGATTTTCATTCTTGAGTTCCCTGGCAGGACTCTGATGCTGGGAGTCTTTTACTCATTCTAGGCCTTAGCATTGTGGATTACCCCGTAGGGGTCTCATGACTTAAGCTGAATTAAATGGTAAAGGGATGATTTTGTTAACTATTTTGACTTATTACTCCAAGAGTATTTTTCCTCCCTGTAACTGAGAATTCAGTACCGGAATCATTTGGAAGACCGTGGTGGCTTCTCCCAGTGCCCGGGGTCCCAGTGCTGACAGTGGGGTCCACTTTTCCTGCCCTCTTGGATCTCCTGCAGGCATAACCGGGCTGTCATTAATATCCATGGCATTGTCCCTGGCCTGGAAGTCGGTCCCTTGCACCTGTGTGTCTTCCTCTTGGTCTCAGCACCTGTTCTTGCCTCTGTCTCCTTTTTCCTGAGCCTTAGAGAGCATCACTTCTCCTTTCCATCACCAGTGATTCTCCAGCCTTGCTGGGGAGCTTCCTAAATCACACAGGTCACAAATCCGAGGTCCAGATGCGTCTAGATGCTACAGGTTATTCTCTGGGGCTGTCTAGTCTTCGGATCTGGGCCTGTGATGCCATCAAACCTGCCTGCCAGGGAGAGCTTTGGTGCACATCACAGATGGCATGCGCCGTGCGGCAGGGCCTGGGAAGCCAGAAGGTGGCTCATGGTCCTGGGCCTCTTTCTGGGCCTCCACTTTCCTTTCTGTGTCTGTGCCGTCCTGACGTGTCTTCCCCAGCGGTACCCAGTGGAGACAGTGGAGAGGAACACCAGGCAGGATGTCTCGTCTCAGCCAAGACTTTCTCTGTGGTAGCAGTTTTGAGGACAGAGGGAAGGCCTATCTGAATGTTTACATGTGTTGCATTTTGCAGCTGACATGCAAACTCAGGCCATATGTTCTGGTGCTGGTGATGGTCACTTAACTCTCTGATTGCAAGACTGCTTTGTGCTGGAATAGCCCCAGGATCGTTGATCTTCACCTGCATGGAGTTTGGGCTGGCCTGTTTGCAGACAGTGGCGCCTGCCCGCACTTAGGTTTCCATCCGAGCGTGTAACCGCCGGCGAGTGGGGGCACGGCTGTCTTGGGGCTTGCCGAGGCTGCCTGTCATATTTGCTTTTCCTTTCCTCAGACAGATCGAGGAGCTGCTAGAGCTGCTGACGAGCGAGATCCTGCACCCCAGCAGCCAGGCCCCCCACGGGGTGAAGAGCCACTTCATTGAGATCTTCCTGGAGGAGCTGACCAAAGTGGGCGCTGAGGAGGTGAGGCTGGGCTCCGACGGGGCGGTGGAGCTGGGCATTTGTGGACGAGGGACTGAGGTCCGCTGGCTTTCCCCATAGCTTACGGCAGACCAGAACCTGAAGTTCATTGACCCCTTCTGCAGAATCGCCGCCCGGACCAAGGAGTAAGTGGTGGGCGACCTGGTTGGACCCGACTCCTTCACTGAGTTCTTCCGTGGGGCTGCCGTTTTGGGGGGCTGCTCCCTCCAGGGAAGAATCTGTTGCAGAGTGGCCGCTGGCCATGCGGGTGGGCGGGGGGTGGAGGGGAGGCCGCAGGGCAGTCAGCAGCTTCTGCTTGGGAATCCAGCATAACGGGCCTGCTCGCTGGCCTCTGCCCTGCCCCTCAGTTCCCTGGTTTTGAACAACATCACTCGAGGCATCTTTGAGACGATCGTGGAGCAGGCCCCACTTGCCATTGAAGACCTCCTGAATGAACTGGACGCACAGGATGGGGAGGTGGTGTCAGACAGTGAGGAGTCCTCCGAGGGCAGTGAGCGTGGAGATGCGCTGTCCCAGAAGAGGTCTGAAAAGCCGCCTGCAGGTGGGGGTCACGGCACGCCCGGCTCCTCCTTGGGGCCTGTCCTGGGCCGAGCCAGTGTGGTCTCCTGCTGGGTTGCTCCCACCAGCTTCCGCCTGGTCCCCTTGTCTCTGGCGCTCCCCACAGTCCATCCTCAGCATAGAAGCCAGAGTGACCTCTGTGGGCACCAAGCACACGTGTCGTTTCCCCTCAAGCCCCCCAGCCTCTGGTGTGCCCCACGCCCTCTCCAGACCCCTGGGCTCCGCAGTCTAACCCAGCACGCCTCTGGCTCAGTTGGCCCCCTGGACTCGTTCCTGCCTTGGTGCTGAATCTTCCTGTCCCTCCCACCATCTGTCCACCGTCACTCTCTGGGGCTGGACTCTTTCAGCCTCCTGGCCTCTCCCAGACCCGCAGGCAGTCCTCCCCATGGCATCACTCTGTGGCACGGGATGTGAACCACTTGCTCCTCATGTTCCTCGTTCCTGGCCCGTCTTGCCAGAGGACAGCAAGCTCTGTCCATACTGACCGTGGCAGGGTTCAGGCCTGAGACCTCAGGGCACCTGGCTGCTGGGGAGTAGACCCACTCCTCACTGCCTGCCAGAGGCCTCTGGGGGCAGCCGCGGGGTCCAGCCTGGCCCGTTTCTGGTTCGATGCTGCCCTCGTTGTCCGAGCCTGCTGGGTGGTCTGAGCTGTGAGTGTGGCATCCTGGTGGTGTGGAGGGTGTGTCTTCGACCATGCCCAGGACCCCCGTGTGCCCTGACTCAGTGCTGTGGCTGCTGTGCCCCTTGGCTTACTCATCAGAAGACCCCCTCCCCACCGCCCCCAGCACTTGGCCCGGCCACCCTATGCGTGTCTCCCTGGTCCCTGCCTTGCCCTTCTCTCTCAGTAGCCGAGGCTCCTGGCAGGTCCTCCAGTGCCTGCTGCTGGGCCCTGGCTGCCACCTCCAGAGCAGACCCTTGTCACATGCTGCCCCGCAGCTGCCTGTTGCCCAGAAACCTTTCTTCTGCAGACAGTGCCGTCAAAGCCCCAAATGCCCAGCCTAGCTTGAGCGCCTGACTGAAACGTCAACTCCCACAGCTTCTGTTCCAGGCCACCTTGAGGCTGGACTGAGCTACCCTCCTCACTTCCGGAACTTTTGACATGGACTTTGTTGCCCGAGATACCAGCTTGTAGTCAGCCACTCAGGGCTGTGTAGGCACCTGTGCCCTGGGATGTCTTTTTTCCTTTCCAGGCCTGAGGTGGCACCTCTTGTGCTGTCCATACGAGATTGGAGGTCACGTGGCACCTAGTATCTGCCTTGAGCTGCGGGCCTATGCCCACGCTCTGACCAGGGTGCACGGAGCGGGCTCTCCGTTCCTGGGTGTTTGGGGCTGGCACACGTTGGGAACAGGTCTTTGAGTTCACGGGGGTCCCTTTTGTTCCAGGCTCTGTCTGCAGGGCTGAACCTGAGGCTGGTGAGCAGACAGGTGACGACAGGGACAGTGGTGGCCCTGTCCTCCAGGTGGGTGCCCTGGGCTCGTGGCTGCACCCTCAGCTTTTGCCCTGCTTTGCTGCCACTGGCCCTGGAAGAGGAGGGGGGCGTTAGGAGGGAGGATGGCAGCCGTCGGCATGAAGAGTCACCCAGACGGGTTAGCTTTGAAGGCGGGATGGGTGCTCCGACCCTGCCCCCTGCAGGCGAGTGGGGTCATTAAGAGTGGGGCTGGGGCCTGGGATGGTGGGCTCAGAGGCAGACCTGCATTGTCCAGGGCTGGCCTCACCTCACACTGGCCTCTTGCCTC
Source organism: Rhinopithecus bieti (assembly GCF_001698545.2). NCBI lineage: Eukaryota > Metazoa > Chordata > Mammalia > Primates > Cercopithecidae > Rhinopithecus > Rhinopithecus bieti. The sequence goes on along the minus strand of NW_016809139.1, from coordinate 2,375,463 downwards.
ACGCATGGGCAGCCCCCCAGATTTCCTGCGGCCCCTTTGTTGGGGTGCTGGGCTGGAATGAAATGGCGTGTGCCAAGCGGCTGGCCTGTGGGTCCCAGCAAGGAGTCCACTCAGCCAGTGGGGTCTGACTTCAGGCAAATTGGAAACTGAAATGTTTTAAGTTTTAAATATGATTATGTGCAGACTTAATAAAATATGGCCTTCTTGGGTTAAAATCGATCAAATTAACTTACTTTATTCGTGCTTGTCTGTGTGTGGCTCCTAGAGTTGTAAAGCTGCAGGCAGGCTCCTGGCAGGCGTGTGCCCCGCAGTGTGCATCTCGCAGAGTGTGCCCGGCAGTGCGTGCCCCACAGTGCGCCGCAGCATGTGTGGTGCCCGCTGTGCTGTAGAGTGGCGGGGCTGCAGGACCCTCAGTGAGGGTGGGCTGTGTTCTTGTGAGCCGAGTGAAGAACCTGCAAGTGAAGATCAAGTGCCCTCTGGGTCTCGGGTTCCACGTTCTCGGAGCATGCAGAGGGTGACTGACCTTGGCTCTGTGACGTCTGTCTTTTGACACAGTTTGACTACGAGGCAGTTGCTAACAGACTGTTTGAAATGGCCAGCCGCCAGAGCACCCCGTCTCAGAACAGGAAGCGTCTCTACAAAGTGGTCCGGAAGTGGGTGTCTGAGGGTCTGCGTCTGCCCTGCTGCCCTTGGAACCGCCCTTTCCTCCTCAGATCAGGGTGCCTTCGCCTTGCCCTGGTCCTTCCGCAGCCCCTGGGGTGGTCCCCGCTAGGACCCTGAGACCCCTGCACAGCCCCTGGGGTGGTCCCCGCTAGGACCCTGAGACCCCTGCACGGCCCCTGGGGTGGTCCCCGCTAGGACCCTGAGACCCCTGCACGGCCCCTGGGGTTCCCCGCTAGGACCCTGAGACCCCTGCACAGCCCCTGGGGTTCCCCGGCTAGGACCCTGCAGCCCCTCTAGCTGGAGCTTCCTCCTGCGGAAGCCGCAGCCGTGGTAAGTGGCCATCTGTCTTGCTCTTTCAGGCTGCAGGACCTGGCAGGAGGTGAGGACCAGCCGTGCACTGACAGTGGCACCGCCTTGGAGGTGGAGCTCCATCCTCCTGGGAGTGGATTGCTTCCAAGGGCCTCATAGCACATGGAGTCTCTCTGCAGAGAGGCCTGGTGGTGTTTCTGGGGGACAGGGAGGCAGGGCTCAGGGTTCCACAGCTCTCGTTTTTATGGGTTTTGCTGAGTGATTCTCAGACTTGAGTGTCCATTGGAGTCCCCCAGAGCCTGAGAGACGGTGCCGGCCACAGGGGCTCCCAAGCACTGACCGTGGTGCTGCTGCTGCTCTGTTGTGCAGCACACGTCTGTTTCTGGCAGCGTGTGGCGGATGGAACTGGCATAGGTTATCGGAAGGAGCGTTTCCTAGGGGGGTTGATGGTAAGAGATGTAAGCGTTTCCCCCGGTGCTTAAGAAAAGTTTCAGAGCTGCAGCTCAGTTGGAAGGATTTCGTAGGGGATGCCTGCGTGTCCCTCCGGCTCCAGAATCAGCACTTCTTGTCTTGTCTTAAGCTCCTCTCTCCGAGCACCACACCCCCTGCATCCACCAGCCGGCGTGTCATGAGTTCTAGTCCAGGGTTTGTTTTCTTTTTTTAGTTTTTGAGACAGTGTCTCGCTCTGTTGCCCAGGATGGAGAGCAGTGGTGTGATTACAGCTCACTGCAGCCTGGATCTGGGCACAAGCGATCCTCCAACCTCAGCCTCCCAGTCGCTTGGACCACAGGCACGTGCCACACGCCGGCTAATTGTTTTAGTTTTTGTAGAGACAGGGTTTCGCAGTGTTGCCAGGCTGGTAGTGTGGGGTTTTTAGGACAGCGTGCACCAGTGAGGTGCATGAGGTTCGTGTGTGTCTGGCAGGTTTTGATGCCCAAAGTTCCCTTGTGCCGCCAGCATAGGCATTTTTAGGCTGTAGACTTTGGTGTACAGGTTGAGTGTTTCTAATCTGAAACCCCAAATCCAAAATGCTGCCAAGTCCAAAACTGAGTGCTGACAGGAAGCTCCAGGGAAATGCTCATCGGAACGTTGTGGATTTGGGATTTTCAGATTAGGGATGTTGAACTAGTGAATATGACAGCAGACATTCCAAAACAGTCTGACATCCAAAGCACTGCTGGTCCCAAGCATGTCAGTTCATGGATACTCTACCTGTGTCCTAGATGCTCCAGGAACTGGCTTTTCCAAATGGACTTGGGTCTGAGCTGGTTCATTTCAGCTGTGTTGGTGGCACTGAACACATTGCCCCTGGGTATTACAACAGGGCACTTTCTCACACACATTGTCGGGAGGTGGTGCTGGCTGGGGCCTGCTGGAAGCAGCGAGCCTCAAACCAAAAGCCCCCATACCCCCAGAGCCCCCTGACTTCTGCCCTGGTTCTCAGGCATCTTCCCTGAGGACGAGATCCCGGAGAAGGCCTGCAGGCGTCTGCTTGAAGGGAGGCGGCAGAAGAAGACGAAGAAGCAGAAGCGTCTGCTCAGGTTGCAGCGCGAGAGAGGTAGGACTAGCTGGTGTGTTAGTCATGGAGCTGGCGTCCTTACCTGCTTGCTTGTCCCCGGGATGGAGGTCACCTACAGTGTCTACCCCTGAAGCATGAGTGCCGAGTCCTCCATCCTGGGTGCCTGCTATCCACATGTCCCAGAAATGCCCTGTCCTCGGCATCCCTCCTGTAGACCTCTCCTCACCACCGCTACCTGCCATCCTTGTCTGCAGCTCCCCCGAGCTGTGTGCGCTGCCCTCCCTCCCGATGTGGAGACGATCCTCCTGGCTGGGCTGCCTCCTCCCATGCCTCTGTCTTAGATCCGAGCCCTGTCCCCTCCTCTCCCGCACCCTCAGAGATTCCTGAGCCTCTCCACTTCTGTCCTTGATTTCAGGGCCTGTCTTCCCTCTTGGGCCTCTGGCCACACGAGTGTGGTTGGCATGTGTCGCCCTCATCAGGGGCAACCCAGGGCCTGGAGCTGCCTACCTGCAGTGGAGGGGGTTGAGCACAGTGCCGGGCAGGGCACGGGGCCCATGGCAGGAATAGGGTGCAGAGGAGGGAGACAGTGGCTTTGCCCTACACTGGGAAGCCTTCCCTGTTACTCTCTCCATGCTAAACCGGCCCTAGGGCCTAGGGATTCACCCCTTCCCTTGCCCAGAGCCCCGTGCCACTGAAGCCCGTCCGTCTCATTTCCCATGGGGCAGTGGCCTCTCTGCCGCCGGCCCTTGGCCTGGTTCCTGCACCCGTACCAGACACCGTCTGTGTGGCTCTCTCTGTGCAGCAAGTTTTGTGAACACTGTCGGCCCTGGCGTTCAGGGCCTGGCACTGCCCAGCATCCTTCTTCCGCCTCCCCTTCTACCTTGAGCCCAGTCCTGCCTACTCTGTGCCTTTGCTCCCGGGTCTCGCATCCCTGTCCTACGCCGGTCCTCCCGAGGTCAGCCCTCGCTGGGGTCCCGGGCCGTGTGGGTAGAGCTTGGCCCCCACACTGGACACAGGATGCGTCTGGGTGGCTGGCGTGGCTGTGTTGTCCTCCCAGGTCCGTGGTGCCGGCGTCCTCAGCCCGAGCTGAGTGAGTGGAAGGAGCCCATGCTGGCATTCTCTGGCTCATGGGGTCTTGCTGTTTTGTCAGGGAAAGATGAGAAGGAGCCCCCGAGCTTGGGCATGGAGAGGAAGAGGAGCAAGAGGAGGGGTGTGGGGGCCGACCCCAAGGCGCGGGCAGAGGCTGGTGAGCAGCCAGGCACAGCTGAGCGGGCCCTGCTCCGAGATCAGCCCAGGGACCGTGGCCAGAGAGGAGCTCGCCAGAGAAGGAGGACACCCCGGCAGCCGGCCGGTGCCCGAGCAAAGGCAGCCAATGTCCAGGAGCCAGAGAAGAAGAAGAAACGCGGGGAGTGATGTGGCCGGGCCCAGGACAGGCAGGGAGGGAGGCCAGGCCGCCCTTGCACCGAGGGGTGAGGCTGACTGGGCTGTTCTTGGACTCAGGACCGCAGCTCCAGAACTCCTGTGCCAGGCAGGAGGGAAGGGCGGGACTGGAGAGGTGGGCCCGTCGTTAGGGGCCAGCGTCCCAGGAGCTGGACTTTTCCCAGAGCCTCCGCCTGTGGCTGTGATGACCTTGGGTCAAAAGGTCAAAGTCTGAAGACTGAAACTCCACCTGCAGCAGGACTGGCCGCCCCCGCTGTGGGGGGTTCAGAAAATAAAATGCCGCGTGGCCCTTGCCGGGGGAGCGTCGCTTCTGGTGTGTCCTGCGGACGTGTGGGAGGTGGCAGCCGCCAGCCTCTGAGCAGTGTGGTGGTTTATATTCATGTTTGTGGAAAAATCTTGTAAGACATTTCTCCTTTCACAGAGCCACCCAGCTGTTAACAGGGCTGTCTGGACGGGGCTTTTTGCTTCCCCCCAGTCTGGGGTCGAGTTGTACAGTGAATTCAGCTCCAGTAAGGCCCGGATTGTCCAGGGTGAGCGTGTGTGATGGGAAGGCCTGACTCCTGCAAGGGGCTCGTCCCTGGAGGCAGGAGCGCACCTGCCATCCTGGGTACCTGTGGGTCCGCAGGCTGCGCGCCCCATCCCCTCCGCCAGGTCACACTCCTCATCCTCCCTGTCCCTCTCCCCTGCACGCCTGCAGGAGCCTGTGAGGGAGGTGGCGAGTCCCCACTGTGGCGATGGAGACCTGTCAGTAGCCCAGGGCTAGCCACCTGCTCGGAACAAGGGTGCATCTGCCACCAGCGCTGTGGCCACAGCCTGCATAGGTGACAAGGGGCTACTGTGTTGGATTTTGCCCGCTTCTTCTGTTCCATGGGTGCCCAGCCAGCCAGGCCGTGTGGGGTCCAGCTCGAGGCCTGGGCTTGGAGTGGACCTGGGACCAGGAAGGACCTCCAGGCTGTGGCTGGCATTGTGCAGACCCTGAACTGCACCCGGTTTTCTAAAACCCTGCTGTATTCGAGTGTCCCCCGACCCCGGGGAGGTGGCACCTGGTGACACCTTCAGTCCCACTCAGCTGGGCGGCTGGGGTAGGCTAAGGATGCAGCTGGGGCTAAGGAGAAGGCAGGCTAGGGACGCTATTTTAGGGGATTAGGGTTTTTTTCCCCAAAGTAACATAAAAAGACAAGCGTGGCCCGGCACAGTGGCTCACGCCTGTAACCCTAGCACTTTGGGAGGCCAAGGTGGCCGGATCACCTGAGGTCGGGAGTTTGAGACCAGCCCGACCAACATAGAGAAACCCCATCTCTACTAAAAATACAAAATTTAACCGGGCGTGGTGGCACATGCCTGTAATCCCAACTACTTGGGAGGCTGAGGCAGGAGAATCGCTTGAGCCTGGTAGGCGGAGGTTGTGGTGAGCCAAGATCGTGTCACTGCACTGCAGCCTGGACGAGAGTGAAACTCTGTCTCAAAAAAAAAAGACAAGCGTTTTGTCTAACATAAATGGCTGGTGGCAAGTGCCAGGCCTGGGCAGTGTCCCCTGGGCCCAGGCAGTGTTCCTTGGGCCTGGCCTCTTCACCCCCAGCAGGGCCTGTCGGGAGGTCTGTGGAAGGGAACGGGGTACATAATAATGCCTTGTTGTTTTTGTTGAAGTTTCTTTGGTCAAAAGCTAAGGAAACACCCATGCTAACAGAAGTTTCTGGAAAAAAGCAAATGAGTCATGTCGAATTGCAGTTGTGAAACCAGAAGCCACGGTGACTTTGGATCTTTCACGAGTGTGTTCACAGGGAGAGGTTTTTCACAGCTGTGCTGGCACCGCCATGCTCTGGCTGTTTCCAGGCCATGCTGGGTACACATTCCCCATCTTCAGAATGGTTTTAAATAACCGCATTGTGTTTATGACATGAATTACTGAATTCCTCTCCTATTGGTGGTCTCTTATTTTTTTATTTTTAAATTTTTTATTTTTTATTTATTTATTTATTTATTTTTTGAGACGGAGTCTCGCTCTGTCGCCCAGGCTGGAG
>NW_016809139.1:2326854-2369047 GCF_001698545.2 Rhinopithecus bieti | reverse complement strand
ATTTTTTAATTTTTGAGACAGTTTCGAGTCGAGTTTTTTTTTTTTTTTCTTTGAGACCAAGTTGGTGTTATATTTCCCCACATAAATGGTAGTTCCAGCTACTCAGGGGGCCAAGGTGGGAGAAGCGCCTGCACCCAGGAGAGAATCACTGAGAGGTATTTCACATAGAATACAGTTTGCCCAATTGAAGTGTATAATTTGAGTTTTTAGCATATTCAGAATTGTACAGCCATCACCACAGTCAACTTTAGACCATTTTCAGCCCAATAGAAACTGGGTATGCCTCAGCCATCACCCGTCCGTCTCCCCACCACCCGCACGGATCCTCCCGGCCTCAGGTTCGGAGCCATGTCTGTTCCGGCTATGTCGTGTTGTGGGATCACACAGCACGTGACCTTTTGCATCTGGCTGTTTCCACACAGCAGTGTGGTTCCAGGGCTCATCCACACCGTGGCTTCCTTCCTTGTGGCTGAGTGGCATCCCATGGTACAGACGGAGTGCATTGCGTCTGCCCGTTTGTCTACTGATGGACATTTGGGGTGTTTCCGCCTTTGGCCGTCTTGAGTCACGCTGCTGCATAAGGATGAGTTTTCAGGGGACGGATGCTTTCATTCATCTGGGGCAGACGCCTAGGAGTGTTACGGCTGGGTCTTGTGCTACCCGTCTCTAGTCACTTGAAGAACTACTTTCCAGATTTTTCTACAGTGGCTGCATGTGTTGAGTTGAGCCTCGGGGATGGGATCCTGTCTGGGTGTTCTGCTACGGTGAGGCTGATGGCACCCCAAGAGGTGACTTCTCAGGACACTTGGCCCAGCCACTCTTGAGTTTGTGACCAGGACAGGAAACGCCTATGGTTCCACTCACCTGTGTGGAGTGGGAATAACAGCACAGGGCTGGGATGAGGATGATGTTGCTTTTTCCTGGAAAAACAATCTCTCAACTTTACAGAAACGTTGCAGATACAGAGAGCATTTCTCCCCCAAGCCTTTTGAGAGCATATCCTGACTTAGCGCCCCAGCACCCTGGATACTTTGGGGCACATTTCCTCCTACAGAGACAGTCCCTTAACCGCAGCACTGCCGTCACGTAGCGAACTAGAGCTGGGTGTGGTGGCACGTGCCTGCAGTCCCAGCTGCCCTGGAGGCCAAGGTGGGAGGATTGCTTGGGTCCATGAATTTTTGAGTCCAGCCTGGGCAACATCAAGACCCTGTCTCAAACCACAAAAAATCAGGGAATTAGCATGGATCCCTCACTGCGTCCAGCCCTCGAATCCTCAGTCCTTAGTTGTCTCAGTGAAGTCCTTTACAGCCCCAGGGCCCTGTTCAGATTCTCTCATTTCTCTGAAGAGCTCTGGCTCCTGTGAGGGGAGGGTGGTGTTTAGAAGCCGATCCGGCTGGGCCCTTACTAGTCAGATCTCCTTGTTCATAGACACGCTCAGCTGGCAGAGCTGGGGCAGTGTGTGCACAGCGCGGGCCTGTTCTCTACCTGTCCTTCCAGCCCACCCACCAGCCACTCTCCATCTGTCTAGACTCAGGTCTCCAGAAAAAAACAGAACAGTGAATGGGGTGTGTGTCTGTGCGCTCCAGCTGCTGGAACAAAATAGTAGGGACTGTGCAGCTTAGGCCTGGGAAGGTGAATTTCCATTCTGGAGGATTCTGAGGGTGTGTCGGCAGGGGTGCTTTTTCCTGGGCCCCCTCCTTGGCTTATCTTAATCAATGGCCACCTTCTCACGGTGTCCTGACCTCTCTCTTTTTTTTTTTTTGGAGAAAAAGTCTTGCTGTGTCGCCCAGGCTGGAGTGCAGTGCCATGATCTCAGCTCACTGCAACCTCCACCTCCTAGGTTCAAGCGATTCTCCTGCCTCAGCCCCTGAGTACCTGGGATTACAGGCGTGTGCCACCATGCCTGGCTAATTTTTGTATTTTTAGTAGAGATGGGGTTTCACTGTGTTGGTCAGGCTGGTCTCGAATTCTTGACGTCATGATCCGCCTACCTCGGCCTCGCAAAGTGCTGGGATTACAGATGTGAGCCGCTGCGCCCGGCGATCCTGACCTCTCTTCTTACAAGGACGTCATTTAACTCTAATGACCTCCCGAGAGGCCACATCTCCAGTCACACTGGGCGTTAGGGCTTCAACGTGTGCGTGTGGGGGGGACAGTCCTGTCTGTAGCAGGCGCACGTGTGTGGTGGCGGTGGGGGGAGTGCCCTGTTTATTGTGAGGAGTCGTCGGCTCATACGACTGGGGCTGGCAGTTGGGAATTCTGCAGGGCAGGCGGCCAGCTGGAGACCCCGGGAGGTCCTTACGGGAGGGGACCCCGGTTGTTTAAGGCCTTGGCCAGGCGGACTGGATGAGGCCCTCTCTGCAGAGGCCCCCCTGCTTTCCTCAGTCTGCCGATTCAAATCAGCCTCATCCTGGAAACACCCTCAGGAACATCGAGGCGCTCTGCCCGAAGCTGGGGACCGGGACCGGCCGCAGCGCTGGCCGCTCACTGTCTTACCTGCTGCCCGTGCGTGCCCCACTCGTGTTAGGAGTTGAGCTCTGGGAGGGGCGGTGCCTCCAGCTGTGAGACACCGGGGTGTATTCTAGGGTTTCCCTTCTGTGTTTGAACCTCCTTCCCGAAGGAACTCGGCTTCCATTACCCCCAATACTCATTTCACGCAGAACCGAGGCCGGGCGTGGGTGCTGCGCCCCTTCCCACGTGGGTGCCCTCCTCACCCTTGGCTCTGCCGCCCTCGCAGGAACCCTCTTGCCTGGTCACCTGCTTTCACACCCTGGTTCCTGTGCGGCTCTGACACCAGGACACCCACTCCTCACCCAGCCTGGGCCGCTGTGGCCCCCCTCCCCCACGGCACAGCTCTACCCTTGGCCCCATCTGAGGCTCCCGAGGGAGCTTGAGGGAGCTCACAGGTGCCTGGTGAGCAGGGGTCTCCTGGATGCTCCTCTTCCAAGCTCAGAGGCAGGACCTGGCAAGAGGCAGCACCCCACCTCCCCATTCGAAGCCCACAAAGAGGAAGAAAAGAAACTTCGTGACTCACCCATCACGGAGACCCGAAGCCATCCTGAGAGGTGTGGCCACATAAGCCACAACCCTCACGCTGGGTGCGGGCGAGGGTCTTCCAGGAAACCTAAGCCTTTTTAAGGAACAACTTCAAGATGTAATTCATGCTGCGTTCAGTTTCCTGTTGTGGGTGCACAATCGGGCGGCTGTGCACCGCAGCACAGTTCATCTTAGCGCCTCTCAGCGCCCCACAGAGTGAGTCCCCACGCAGGGCCCCCTTTACCTGGAGGTGACTCCGGGGAGGGGCCCGTGGACTTGCAGGGTGGTGAGGCGAGTGTGTGCATGTACAGCTTCCTCCAGCAGTGAAACGGTCTAGAACAAACATGCTGTGTCCTTGCTGACTTCAGAGGTTCAGTAGCAACCCACGCCACAGCTTCACAGTTGACAGTTGTCACAGGCTTTGCTCGGAGGTGACATTCTGGGGACTGAGCTGCAGCTCTGGAGTTACTTAGAGGGGCCGTCTCCGGGCGGCCCCCTGCTTTTCTTCCTTGCCTTGGTACCAGTAGATGGAGACCCCAGCTGCAGTCCTGCCAGCCCACAGTGGCTTACATGCCAAAGGCTCTTCCCAGCAGGCTCTCGGCCAGCCTGGGTCGCCAGAGGTGCCCATTTTCCTGCCTGGCATGGCTGAGCAGAGCCAAGAAACAGCCTTGAACCACAACACCTCTCCCTCAGCCAGAATGTTCTCTGCATGAGCTGCTCATGCTCAAATATGATCGTGACCTGTAACTTCTCCCGGTAGGCCCTGCGGGAAGCAGAGGCATTGCACGGGCGAGGGAGGTAAGCAGGGAGCAGCCCCCGTGAGGGTGGGCCCTGCAGCTGCGGCAGGGGAGGGGCTGAGGGGTGGATGGGAAGTCAGGCAGCGCCCTGGGTGCTGTGGGGCTGTTCACGCAGGAGTGTGACCTGGCCAGGCAATTTTGGACCCACTGTCTGGCCGTGGGATCGAGGGTGGGTTTGGGTACAGTTCTGCCAGCAGCCCTGGGATTGGAACATCGACCCATATCTCCCAGAACTTCCACAGTTGCATATACTGTCTTACAAAGATAGACGGGTAATGGGGACTGTCCCCCTCATTAGCCCAGAAGTTCCCCTGAAGGGCACGGGACCCCATGCGGTGACTGTTGAGGCCTGGACGGTGGTGGTGGATGAAGAGGCCTGGTTTGCAGTGTGTGTGGTGCTGTGGTCTACCAGAAGAGGGCCCAGGAGTGGACATCATGTGCCCAGCCCCCAGCCCGCGTGGTAAGGAGCCAGCCCCACAGCCACAGCCTGGAGTCTGAAAGGGAACATCTGCATCTCTGATGGGAACCTTTTCCCCAAATGGACTCTTCTACTGTGAAGAGAACGGCCAGCACCGAGGTGAGCTGCTCAGAGATTATCCCTCCAGGCATCACTTAGCTGTGCACATGCCTGGTTTTGTTTCCTGAACCAGATTCAGCCGGAAGGAGCTGCCGCAGACTGCCTCGGAGACTTCCCGTGGGGGCCGTCTCCCCAACGCGCGGCCTCACCCCCATGTGGCATCTCCCCTATGTGACCTCTCCCCTCATGGCCTCTCCCCGTGTGGCATCACCTGTGGGTTCTCACTGCCTGGAGCCCTGACCCCCTACTGTGGGGAGGATTGGCCGTTGGGTTCTGGGTTCCACAGTCCACAGAGGGCAGCCTGGCCCTCTCTGTGCCTCCCCCAGGGATGTTGCCTCTCCTTTGTCCCCTTGTGTCACCTCCCCTGTCACCTGCCCTCTAGGACCTGCATGGCTGCAGTCCCACTGGCTGCCTCTGGGGGGTGCCCATGGCCCTGGAATGGGCTTGGGGGAGACTACGCTGCCCAGGGCCTCTCCAACCCTTCCTCCAGGCCTCTTGCTTGACCCCTTCTTGCTGCCCTGTGTGACCCAGGATCCCTTTGGGCGAGGGCCTTGTTCTCTCCCTGAGTGGAGCCTCTGCAGGTGCTTCGCGAAGGCTGGCACCCACCTCTACCTGTGTGCCACGGCCTGGGATGGACCCTGCAGCCGTGGCCCTCCTGGCACTGTCCCTACCCTGTGCCCTGGCCGGTGTGCAGTAGGGACAGGCACCCTGGGGTCCTTGGAGGCTCAGCCTCCTCAGCCCTCACCCCCGAGACCCCACTGTGGCCCCTGTGTCCACGCAGGGCTCATCTCAAGCCTGACCAGAGGTGGGAGGGGGCAGAGGGGGCCACATAGGAGCCTCTACCAGCCTCTTCCTCACCATGGAGTGGGGGCACTTCCGTCCCACGGGGTCTCAGGCTTGCGGGCTCCGCCCAGCTGCCCAGGCCCCAGAGGGCACTTCTGACCCTTCTCTTTGGGGTCTGCCTGGGGGGCTCCAGGCCACTCGCTCCACCCTGTCCTTCTCCTGGAGCCTCCAAGCGCCTCAATTCTGACTGTGGGGAAAACAGAACTCTGGGAAGAAACCTCACGGCTGTGGGCAGGGGAGGGCAGCCGGGAGCCCCAGCTATCCCACAGGGCCATTGGGTGAAGGCAGAGCCTGGGGGGAAAGTCAGACCCGCGCATGGGCCCCGTCCTGTTGGTGCCGGCGTCCCTGAGTGAGCCGCCGCCTGCCGCCCCCTGGAAAAAGAGGCAGCTTGGAGAAGCAGCTTCAAGCTTTGGAGTCCCGCCCAGCTGCTAGCAGCCCCTGGGTCGTGGTGCGAAGGGGAAGTGTGGGGGCTTGAGGAGGAGAGAGAGAGGAGTGTGCCCAGGGCCCCCGAGGGCCCGTCTGGAGGCGTGTGGGGTGAGGCAGTGCTGGCTGTGCCCCTGTCTGAGATGGGCAGAGGGAAGGCACCTGGGGCTGAGCTGGGGTCCGCAGGCCAGTCCCTCACTGTTCTGGGGTTTGGTTTCCTCACCTGCACAAAGGGCGGGTCCTGCGCTCTCCGGAGGCCACACGGGCCTCCCTGGGGCACTGAGTCTGACTTATTTCTGGAAACTGAGGCACAGGAGGACGTTGATAACCGGCCTCCCGCTGTCCTCTTTCCCAGGGGTGCAGCTCGTCCGTCCCCAGGGTTTCAGATTTGCCCAGCATGTTGCAACGACTGCCTGGCACTCAGCTTGCCCGGTGCCGCCTGGCTCCGCAGCCTTTCCCAGGCCTCACAAGGGGGGCACCGATGGGGAAACTCCATCTGCAGGGGCGTCACCCCCGAGAGATGTGTCTGCCCCATGCCACGCTCCCTCGACAGTCACATGGGTCCCGGGAGGGCACATGTGACTCTTCCCAGGGTTGCAGCATTGGGGTGTGCCAGCCTGGCCCCGTGGGTGCGGAGTGCTGTGGACCCCTCGGTCCTCCCGACCTCGTTTCCCTTTGACATAGAAGTCTGCATGGCATGAATTCCAGTGACAACAGACCGGGCCAGGCTCCCTGCGCCCCTGGTACCGCTGCCCAGGGCCGGTCTCTGCAGTCACCCTCCTTCCTTCCTGGTGGCTCCTCCCTCTCTCCCTCCTTTGTTCTTCCTTCTTTTCCTGCCTAAATGTTTATCCAGTTCCTCCTGTGTTAAACATGCGTGCTGTGCAACAAATTACCTTGAGCTTGGTGACTTCACCACCGCTGCATGTCGGCACCCAGCCGTACATGAGGGTTCAGGAGGTATGGCTGGGCCCGCCCAGGGTTCCCAGGCTGAAGCGGGTGCTGGGGCTGCCAGGCACTGGAGGCTGGGCCTCTCCCACACTCCCTGGCTGTTGGGAGGGTGCATTCTTTTTTCTTCCATGTCTTCTAGAGGGTGCACTCTTGGCTGTAGGCCTCCCGTTTCTCTCATGGGCTATTCTTGGGGTTCCCTCAGATCCTGGAGGTACCCACAGCCCCCTTCCCTAAGGCTTCCCCACGCCCACACTTTGCTGCTTCAGTGCCAGCAGGAGAAATTCTCCCTCATCAGCTTCCTCAGAGAAGGGCTCACCTGGTCAGGTCAGGCCCCGCGCTCGGGTGGGCACAGTAGGGCGCACTCCGTGATGCACCCAGAACCCGCCCCCACAGCCCCCGAGTCCTGGCCGCTGGCCGCAGCCCTGCACCCCTCTCAGAGCTTGAACCAGGGGCAGCGCAGTGGCAGCCCCTTGCCTCTTCTGTCCCTGGAAAACTCTGCTCTGGGCAGTTTGGCGGAGAGTGAGAGGATTTGAAAATGTTGGTATGTGGCGGGAGCTGGCACAGACTCCCTGGACGCCCAGACCATCCACCCTGGTGCCACAGTACCTGATCCCCATGGCCAAGGCGTTGGCGAGCAAGGCAGGGGCAGGGGAGGGGCGTTCCGGGTCCTCCCTCCTTGCCTTGACCTTCATCCCAGGTGACCCAGCAAGGCCCTGACCCCTGCCCCTGCTCTGCCTCACAGTCAGGCTTCCATGTTCATCCTCATCCTCAGCTGAAGCCATGTCTCACACGGTCCCCCCTGGGCCCCCCTGTCGCCCTCAGGGCGCTTGAGGGCAGGGCCAGGCCGGACCAAGTGTGGGGCCTGGCCAGGGGCAGGTGGGTAACGGAATGAGTATATAGGGCTGATGGTGCCGTGGCCTGTCTGCTGCCTGGTCTGTCCTAGGGCCGGTGGCCCTGTCCCTAGGGTGTGGGACACAGGTCCCGTTCCCCGGGGAAGTGAAGGGCTCAGGCAGTCCCGTCCCCTCCCCTAGGGTGTGCCTGGGTAGCTCCTGGGCTGGCTGACTTGGAGCCTGCCTGAGTGCAGGTTTTGAGTCTGAGCACCAGGTCTTCACCCTGCCCCTGGAAGCCCTTGGGCACCTCCTGCTTTGTGCCACTTGCCCTGGGGTCTGTCCCTTCCTTGGACAGATAACAGTGTCCTACTTTTTTTTTTTTTTTTTTTTTGAGACAGAGTCTCTCTCTGTCACCCAGGCTGGAGTGTTTTTTTTTTTTTTTTTGCGATGATGGACTCTCACCCAGTCTGTCACCCAGGCTGGAGTGCAATCGTGCGATCTCGGCTCACTGCAACCTCTGCCTCCCAGGTTCAAGCGATTCTCCTGCCTCAGCCTCCTGCGTAGCTGGGATTACAGGCATGCACCACCATGCCCGGCTAATTTTTGTAGTTTTAGTAGAGACAGGGTTTCACCATGTTGGCCAGGCTGGTTTTGAACTCCTGACCTCATGATCCGCCCGCCTTGGCCTCCCAAAGTGCTGGGATTACAGGTGTGAGCCACTGCGCCTGGCCCATAATGTCCTGCTCTTGCCCAAAGGCTCTGAGCCATTCGGGTCCCCTGGACATGGAGAAGCCACAGCCCGGTGCCACCTGTCCTTTCTCTCTGCTACTCACAGAGGCCGAGGTCTGCACACCCATGGCTGTCCCAGGCTGCCCACCCGGAGCTGCCTTGTCACCGGCCAGGCTGTTTCTCAGCCCTGCGGTTCCCAAGGAAACGGCTTCCAGGCTGGCCCGGACGAAGTTCACTTTTCTCCCAACTGAAATGAGGCTTAATTGAATCCAGCCTCCGCTCCCCGCACCTCCACATCCTGAGTTTCTGCTCCGGCTCTCTCAGCCTGGGTCAGGTTGGGTGGATGATGACACTGTGTTCTGGCCTTCGGGTTTAGGTCGGAGTTGCTGGGGCCTGTGTGAGGTGATCACGGCGCTCTGTGGAGAGGGAGGGAGCCGCAGGTGAGCCCTGGAGCACGAACTGCCTGGAGTTGGGCTGGCTGGGGCAGGAGGGCTGTCTTTTGGGCACCCTTCCAACCCATCAGTCAGCCGTGGGCTGCCCTTCCATTGAGATGCAGGGCAAACCTTGATGAGGTTGTTCATGGTGTGTGTGTGTGAGGTGTGAGCCACTGCACCTGGCCCATAGTGTCCTACTCTTGCCTCTCACCTCAGGCAAGGGTCCCCAGCACCCAGGCTCAGCCTGTTTTAGAGGAGGGAAGGAAGCAGGAAGACTACACGAAGCCCCCAGTGAGTGCAGTGGAGAAAACAGAGCAAGGTGAAGGATCGGCCCTGTGGAGGGCGAGTGTGTGGTCAGGGAGGGCTCCTTTGGGCAAATATTTCACAGAGGCAAAGCCGGGAGCCAAGTGGATATTTGGGGCAGAGTGGGGTCGGCGACCGGAGTAGCCAGTGCCAAGGCCCTGCAGGGGTGCATCTGTGTGTAGACCAATGAGGGGGCTGTGGCTGCAGGGGAAAGGTGGGCGGGGCAGGGGGACGGCGCCGGAGAGAACAAGTGGCCCCATTCTTCAGACCCTTGTGTGAGTTTGCTCTGATGGCTGTGACAAAGGACCTTAGGCTGGGTCTTCAGCAACCCACACAGATTCTCCCGCAGTCCCGGAGGCTGGGGCCTGCGGCCAGGGTGCGGTAGGGCTGGTTCCTGAGGCCTCTCTCCTGGGCGGCCGCCCGCCACCTCCTCCCTGTGTCCTCACAGGCTGTCCTCCCGTGTGTCTGTGCCCTTGTTGCTTCTTACAAAAACACAGGCAGGTTGGGTGCGGTCCACGCAAATAGCCTTATTTTAACTTAAAAAAATTGTTTTATGTTCTGGCTTCTCAATAATTTTTTTTTTTAATTAAGGTATTTGTGACACAAAGATCATATATTTAAGATACAATTTGCTGATTTATGACCTATTTTAACCTAATCGCCTCTTTTTTTTTTGAGACGAAGTCTTGCTCTGTCGCCCAAGCTGGAGTGCAGTGGCGTGATCTCAGCTCACTGCAAGCTCCACCTCCCGAGTTCATGCCATTCTCCTGCCTCAGCTTCCCAAGCAGCTGGGACTATCTGTGCCCACCACCATGCCTGGCTTTTTGTATTTTTTAGTAGAGATGGGGTTTCACCATGTTAGCCAGGATGGTCTCGATCTCCTGACTTCGTGATTTGCCCGCCTCAGCCTCCCAAAGTGCTGGGATTACAGGCGTGAGCCACTGCGCCCAACTGCCTGGCCTCTCTTGTTGAAAAGAAGTGACCAACACATTTTATGAGATAATGTAATCTCAACACCAGACAAATGAGGACATTACCAGAAAGGATAAGTACTGGTCAATCTTAATTATTAGAAAAATATTTTTGAAAACAGCAAAGAAAATAACAGCAAAATTCATCAAGCAATGGATTTTGTCCCAGGAACTCAGGTTTAGTAAAACATTACAAAAGGTACCCAGATAATCATAGCTGATACTCAGTAAAATTCAACAAAGCAATGACCTCAACAGGAGAAAAATTTTCTTTCAAAAATCTACAGAAAACGCTTGATGGCAAAAAATAATAATAATTTTTTTTTTTCAAGAGATGGGGTCTTGCGCCAGGCATGGTGGCTCACGCCTGTAATCCCAGCACTTTGGGAGACCGACGTGGGTGGATCACAAGGTCAGGAGATCGAGACCATCCTGGCTAACATGGTGAAACCCCGTCTTCACTAAACATAAAAAAAATTAGCCAGGCGTGGTGGCGGGCGCCTGTAGTCCCAGCTACTCAGGAGGACTGAGGCAGGAAGAATGGAGTGAACCTGGGAGGCAGAGGTTGCAGTGAGCCGAGATCCGTGCCACTGCATTCCAGCCTGGGAGACAGAGAAAGACTCCATCTCAAAAAAAAAAAAAAAAAAAAAAAAAAAACAGATGGGGTCTTGCTGTGTTGCCAAGTGATCCTCCTGCCTCAGCTTCTGAGTAGCTAGGATCACAGGCGTGAGCCCCTGTGCCCAGCTCAGAGGGGCTTCTTGTAAGTTAGGAGGAAGCCCAGGCCTTCCCTCCAGATGTGGTTGAGCTGGAGCTCGCTGGAGCTGGGGGAGAGAAAAAGGAAAGAAAGGAGAAGGGCACCCCAGAGAAGGCGCCTCTGTCCCACCCGCAGCGGACGTGTGAGCCACCACGCCTGGCCCCTCAATTTCTAAGAACACCACTCATTTGTAAAACAGACTTTGTTTTTTATTTTTGCTTTAATGATGCATTCGTCTGCTGTTCTCTGAACAGTGACTGCCTGCTGGGCTCCTCGCTGGGTGCTGGGGATGCCCCTGGAGCCCCCAGCAACAGGAGAAGGGAGGGGAGGGGCTGCGGGGCCGCCAGAGGAGGTAGTGGCGCTGGAAGTAGGAGAGTGGCCACACATGGAAGGAAGGGAGCCGTGTTGTCTGGGGACTGCAGGAGGGTAGGGGGCTGACGCATGGGTGCAACCTGGGTAGACATGACCGGGACAGAGGAAGGATGCAGCGGCTACGTAACTGACACCGGGGCCAGGGCAGCCTGGGCGCTGAGAGCAGAGGAGCCCACGATGCCCTGGCCGGGCTTGGACACTGCCAGTGGGGAACAGAGGTGGTCCCACCCGGGCCAGCAGGAGACGTAGGAGTGTCCCAGTTTTCCCGGCACAGGCTCCTGGTGACCAGCAGGGACCCTGTCCCCACCTGGCACTGAGTTACCACAGCCCCAAGCTCTGGTTGTTGGATAAACCCTTGTTCATGGTGAGCTGTCTTCAGCGGCGAGCTCTGGGGCGAGAGAAGGCTGTAGTCAGGGACACGGGAAAATGTCATTTCAGAGAGGCAGCTCAGAGGCTGAGAAATGGGCTTCTAGAACCTCACACTAACGTGCCTAAAGGAGGAGCAGGCATGGATCCCAAAGGTGCGTGTGTCCAGGCCTCCCTTGGCGGTCCCAGGCCTGCTGACCTCGGTGTCCAGGTTGGCAGGGGCTGGCAGGTTGTGGTTCCCGCCGACACGGTGATGCTGCCTGCCCCAAGGCAAAGGGTGTCCTGGCGGGGGCCTGAGAGCATCTTCCGGAGGAGTTCCTGCCCAGCACCACTTCCTCTCGGCTGGTCTCTCTGTTTTTAGGCTGCTTTGAGCAGAATAAGCTCTTTTGTTACAAGAACAGGAGCGTGGAAAGCAGGTACGGACCAATGACTCATCCTAACCGCAGGAGTTTACACAGTAAGGACCCAAGCAGAAGCCCAGGACCCTGGCCCTCAGACCCACCGCCCCGCGGGACCCCGGGCTCAGACCCACCGCCCCGTGGGACCCCAGGCCTCAGACCCACCGCCCCGCGGGACCCCGGGCTCAGGCCCAGGTGGCTTTGGCTGCTCATCTTCAAGGCCCCAAAGCTCCTATTTCTACTCCTTTTTATTTTTATTTATTTTTGAGACAGGATCTCACTCTGTGGCCCAGGCTGGGCCCAGGCCCAGGTGTCATTATAGCTCACTGCAGCCTCGACCTCCCCGGCTCAGGTGATCCTCCCTCCTCGGCCTACCGAGCAGCTGGAACCCCAGGCGCAGCCACGGTATACCGGCCTCTGTTCTCTTCCATACACGACGGAAGCAGCCGGGAGTGACACCTGCCCAAGTCCTCGTAGGTCTCCTCAGGTCCTGTCAGGTCATCAGGGCCGAGATCGGCTGAGGGTCGGGTGTTCACAGGCTGATTTCAGGCTGGGCCTGCTAACCACAGGGCCTGGGAGTAAACCCCATGTCCCTGAGACCTCTTCCCTGGTCTCCATCCTGTCCCCAGGTAACTTGGCCTCTGCTTCATCTTGGATAAACTGTGACCCCAGAGGTCATAAAAAAAACCCTGCCCCTGGGAGGTTCTCGTCCCATTTCAACTCCTTTTCTAATTCGGTGATGAGTCAGCAAACCTGAGCCTGGGGTGGCCGTGCAGACAGGTCCCCGGCCAAAGGCCCTGGGTCTTCCAGCAGCTCTTGTTGTCACCGGGACCCAGCTTGCTCCCAAGGTTCCCGAGAGCGGTGGGGCTGTCCCCCATACCCAGGTCCCATCGGCGAGGCCGGGGGCTCCTCTCCCCTCACTGGCGGACGGGGAAGCCAGGCTCGCCTTCCCTCTGGGTCCTCGATTCTCGCTGGATCAACAGTGTCGCAAGTCAGACTCCTTAAAACTGCTTTCCAAGGGAACCCAAAATATCTGTTTCTAGAAGTGTTGGCAGTCAAGAGCTGGAGATGACTCACAGCCCAGCCAGCGTCTCCTCTTCCGCACCCACGCTGCTGGGTCTATTTCTAGACAGCTTGGTTGTGTGCAGAGTTCAGAGAACCTGGATCTTCCAGCGTCTTGTCTTCACTGGAATGTTCCATCAGTGGTTCTGTCCAGAGTATCTGGCACGCTGTTTGCAGCCACTCCCCTGAAGCTCAGAGGCAATGATGAGCTCTCCCAGTGACCAAAGACAAAGTCACTTATGTTCCACAGCATTGCCCCTTGCATTGATAGATGCTTAATTGCATCGTGGAGGTTTTCTGAGGCAGGCAGTTGGAGTATGGAAGTGGTCATCGTGGAAGCCACACTCGCGTTTGTGCTGTTTTCAGGAGGCCTTCATCCCAAGCCCTGCACCCCACCCTGGCCACAGTGCCTAGCATCGCCCCCATCCCTGGGACAGGAAGCCAAGGGCCAGAGTAGCCCCTGCCTGTGAGCAGTGAGGGGCTGTGCAGTGCTTTCATTCAATCCATCCCCGTTTTCTTATCAAGAAAGTGAGGATGAGAATGCCTCAAAATCACAATGCTTACCTTTTGAGGAGTAAGAGATGACACACGAGCAGGTTGTACCCAGCAGGCACTCCATGTGTGCAGGGATCAGTGTGCACACAGCAGGCACTCCATGTGTGCAGAGATCAGTGTGCACCCAGCAGGCACTACATGTGTGCAGGGATCAGTGTGCACACAGCAGGCACTCCATGTGTGCAGGGATCAGTGTGCACACAGCAGGCACTCCATGTGTGCAGGTCCCTCCTCCTTCTGGACGTTTATTGAGCGCCTCCCTGACAGTGCCCTGCGTTCGCTGCAGGCGTTGTGCCCACTGAGGAGAGGCCCCTGGATCGAGTCCGGGTGGGCGCGGCTCCACCTCTCCCAGCTGCGGACCAGGAAGAGCCTCTCAGGCTGCTCTTCAGGGCCATGTGGAGCTGAGGTTGGTGCCACTGTCTGATGGCCCGATGGCTGCAGACTGCCGGCTATGTCTAAATCCATGAAAGTCCTAAATGAGCTAACAAACTCTTCGTGAGATCTTTTCTGTCCTCATCCTGGACACGCGTATTTCCACGAAGACCCGGAAGGCCTGCTAGAACTTGGAAACGGGCCGCCCCGAGTTGGGTTTTGGAAGGTGGTGTCGGGAGCTCTTGCCTCAACCCCAGCCTGCAGCCTCCTCTTCCCAGCCGGGACCCTCCCGACACCACCACAGCCCTCAGCAAATAGCTGTCCTTGGCTGCCTCTCGGGCTCGGGCCTGGGGTGGTGCCCTTGGAAGAAGGACCCAGGAGAGGCTCATGCAGACCCCGGAGGCCGGCTGGGGGTCTTTGGGCAGAGAAATCTCCATCCAGGGCCCTGGAATGTGGTCTAGAAGGTGAGGGTGGGGCACTCTGGGCAGACGTTCCCTGGGCCCTGCGACCGCCCTGCCCTCTGGGTTGGAGGAGGCTGGGTGCCTCCCACAGCCTGGGTCTCCCGGCCCCACCACGGGGAGATCAGCTCAGCAAAGGCACACACAGTGCTGAGCCTCCTGGTCCCCAGAGCTTCACCCGGAGGTTAGGGCAGAACTTCATCAGGAACTAGGGGTTCAGCCTTCTCCATCCCTCTCCCATCCTGCCCTGGGAGAGGCTGTCCCCAGGCCCAGGGGTTTCTTTGGCTTCTTGGCACGGTTCTCAGGGGCACCAGCAGTGAGCTGCCCACGGTGCTCAGTGGTGCCCAGCGGGAAGGTGGCCCCTGCCCCCCACTGGCTCACCTGGCCACAGTGAGATGACCCCATGCAGGATCCCGCACCAGCTCAGCTTGCTGAGAACCCGGCCACGGCAGGTGTCAAATATGGTAACCCGAGAATACAGGAATTTCAACAGCCCTGGACACAGGGACAGCATGATCCAGCGCCCAGCGCCAGGTCTGCTGTGATGGCACGGCCAGGATGGCGGGTCCCACACATTCCCACTCGTGTGGAAGGGCTGCACTACTTAGAAGAGGAGGGTTTTATCACAGTAGCTAGCGCTGAGGGACTGCAGTGTGACCGCCATCCCTTATCTTGTTTGCTCACTGCATGCACCTGCACAGACCCTCCCGCCCCGCTGTGGACACACCGAGGAAGGGGCGTGGGGAGGCTGGAGGAGACAGGAGCCCTCCCAGCACACCCCTCCCCTGGCACAGGGCTGCATTTGCCCTCAGCCCCCAACTTATGGCTGCACAGAGCGGCAGGACTGGGGGTGCTGAGGTCCAGGGTTGGGAGGGGCTTAAAGCCTGAGAGGAGAAGAGAAGGAGAAGCAGCAAATTAGCACAAGGGTGGCCCAGGATGGGGACCAGGAAGTGACCATGTGAGGTGGCTGTGTCCATCCATTGCGAGGGTCAGACCGGTGGGCCGGATCCTGAGCTGCCCTCTGGAGAAGGCAGCCCTCCAGGCCTAGGCATCCCTGAGCTTCCCTGGGGGAGCAGTAGCAGCTGGGAAGCCTGTCCCATGGGAGGGACATCACGGGGCCCTTGAGCCGAGAGAGATGCATCTGGGTGTGGGGGGTATGGGGTGGGGTCTTGGTTGAGCAGCAGTTCAGGGAGGGCTGCAGCAAGCTCAGCTGGTACCAGCTACTCGGGAGGCTGAGACAGAAGAATGGCTTGAGCTCGGGAGGCAGAGGTTGCAGTGAGCCAAGATTGCATCATCGCACTCCAGCCTGGGTGACAGAGCAGGACTCCGTCTCAAAAAAAAAAAAAAAAAAAAAAAAAAAAAAAAAAATTACAGTGATTGGCTAAGTGTGGTGACTCATGGCTGTAATTCTACACTTTGGGAGGCAAGGCGGACAGATCGCTTGATCCCAGGAGTTCGAGACCAGCCTGGGCATCATAGCGAAACCCCATTTCTACCAAAAAAAAAAAAACAAAATTAGGCATGTGTGGTGGCATTCATCTGTGGTCCCAGCTACTCTGGAGGCTTAGGTGTAAGGATGGCTTGAGCCTGGGAGGCAGAGGTTGCAGTGAGCTGAGATAGTACCACTGCATTCCAGCCTGGGCATGACAGAGCCAGACCGTGTCTCAATTTAAAACATTATAAAAAACAAAACAAAAAAATGCAGTGATGACTGGGCGTGGTGGCTTATGCCTGTATTCCCAGCACTTTGGGAGGCTGAGGTGGGCGGATCATTTGAGGTCAGGAGTTTGAGACCAGCCTGGCCAACATGGTGAAATCCTGTCACTACTAAAAATACAAAAATTAGCTGGGTATGGTGGTGCATGCCTGTAATCCCAGCTACTTGGGAGACTGAGGCAGGCAGATCATTTGAGCCCAGGAGTTCAAGACCAGCCTGGGCAAATGGCAAGACCTCAACTCTACAAAAAATATAAAAATTAGGTCAGGTGCCATGGCTGGCTGGCCACGGTGGCTTACGCCTGTAATCCCAGCCCTTTGGGAGGCCGAGGTGGGCGGATCACCTGAAGTCTGGCATTCGAGACCAGCCTGGCCAACATGGTGAAACCCTGTCTCTACTAAAAATACAAAAATTAGCCGGGCATGTTGGCACACGCCTATAATCCTAGCTACTTGGGAGGCGGAGGCAAGAGGCTCACTTGAACCTGGGAGGCAGAGGTTGCAGTGAGCCAAGATCACACCACTGCCCTCCAGTCTGGGCCACAGAGTGAGACTCTGTCTCAAAAAAAAAAAAAAAAAAAGAGAAGAAAGAAAGGACATAGCAAGAACCATAAAAGAAAATTGGATATATTGGACTTCATCAAAATTGAAAAGTTCTGCTTATTAAAAGACATCATTACAAAATAAATAGGTGAGTCATAGACTGAGAGAAAAATATTTATAAAATGCACATTTGTCAATAAAAGAAAACAAGGCAACGAAAAATGGGCAAACAACCTGAACAGGCACGTCACAAAAGATGACACACAGATGGCCAATAAGCACACGAAAAAGTACTTGACGTCATCAGACATTGAGGAAATACAAGTTAAAACCACGTGAGATACGTCGTCAGAAAGGCTGAAGCTAGAGCGATGGGGTGTTTAGCTGTGGTGTGGGCCCCGGAGCCCCTCCTGCACACTGCGGGTGGGTGTGTAAATGGTACAATCCCTTTGGTACGAGATCTGGTAGTTTCTTGTAAAACTAAATATACAACTACCCTATAACCTGGAAACTGCTCTATCGAATTTTTATGGAGAGGCCGGGCGTGGTGGCGTGTGCCTGGAATCCCAGGCTTGAGGCAGGAGAATCGCCTGAACCCAGGAGGTGGAGGTTGCAGTGAGCCGAGATCACACCACTGCACACCAGCCTGGGCGAAAGAACAAGACCTTGTCTCTTAAAAAACAAAAAATCTGCCCGGGCGCGGTGGCTCACGCCTGTAATCCCAGCACTTCGGGAGGCCGAGGTGGGCAGATCACGAGGTCAGGAGATCGAGACCATCCTGGTTAACACGGTGAAACCCCATCTCTACTGGAAATACAAAAAATTAGCTGGGCGTAATGGCGGGCGCCTGTAATCCCAGCTATTTGGGAGGCTGAGGCAGGAGAATGGCTTGAACCCGGGAGGTGGAGCCTGCAGTGAGCTGAGATGGTGCCACTGCACTCTAGCCTGGGCGAAAGAGTGAGACTCCGTCTCAGAAAAAAAAAAGATCTCGAGGAACATCTTAGTCTTGCCATGAAAATAGTTCTGACCTCCCAGACCCCCAGGGCATCAAATAAGTCCACACAGGAGAACCCCGCACCCCGTGGCCTCTACACGGACAGACTCAAGTGAAGTTATCACCCCACTTCTACTCAAACAGGAACATTCTCCCACAAAGCCACAGTGCTGGCACCGCACTAAGGAAATTCACAGCGGTGTCTTTCTGTTGGAGCCCGAGATCCAGTTCACACTCAGGCTCCCAGCTGTGCCAGCGTGTCACATGCAGTGTTTTTCCAAACCAGCGCTGAGACTCACGCTGTCCTTGGCTGCGGGTTTCTTGTCCCTGTTGTGGCAGAAGCCCCCAGCCCTCCCCACTTTTCCCTCTCCGTGGCGGTTTGAGGACACTGACTCAGGAGAGAAGGCACACCCCGGGCACATCACTGAACAGCCCTCCCCAGTGCTCCTGAAACAGGCAGTGCTGTCTACAGCAGGAGAGGAGAAGCCACCTGGCTGCCGGCTTCCATCTCGGATTTCGTGCTGCTTTGGGTGATGGACATGGACAGGGAACCACCCCAGTGTGGGCGGTGCGCATGACCCTCAGGCAACATGAGACACAGCTGCTTCCACATGCCAGGAAGGCTGTTAGAAAGTCCTGCATGTCACCCACCCTTGCCGCCAGGAGTCACTTGGTGGTCATTGGGCTGTGACCCCGTGGTGGGATCGGCTTCCCACGGGTGGCCGCCTGCACCAGGCTGGTTGGTCACTGCAAACCCACACTGCCTTCCCACGCCAGCTGGTCAGCTCAGGAGCCGGCCTTGCTTCTTGGTGTCCTCAGCCACAGCCCTTGTTCATCAGACATGAAGGGAGCTCACCAAGGACCACCCGATGGTGCAGAGTTCTTATCCAGCCACACAACGGCCTGCACGCAGCTGCCCTTCCGGAAATAAAATTTAACTCTAACCTGCCTATGTGTGCACGTACTGTCTTGTTATTAAATGCACCAACATATTACTTTAATATTTCGATAACTTTTTCATTTTAATTGATTTTCTTTGCAAACAGATGTGTTTTATCTTAGGATTTGTCAACATCATTTGGGAAGAAGTCCATAGGGCTCAGCAGATAACCAGGTGGGCCATGGCATAAAAATGTTAAGAACGTGCTTGCTTCAACAATACATGTGCTAAAATTGGAACAATACAGAGAAGATTAGCAAATTAAAAAAAAAAAGGAATTCAGTATCTTCAGATACGGTGCCTCACGCCTGTAATCCCAGTACTTTGGAAGGCCGAGGTAGAAGGACTGCTTGAGGCCAAGAGGTTGAGATCAGCCTGAACGACATAGGAGACCCGTCTACTGAAAATAAAAAATTAGCTGGGTGTGGTGGTACACGCCTGCAGTTCGAGCTACTTAGGAGGCTGAGGCGGGAGGATCGCTTGAGCCCAGGAATTTGAGGTTGCAGTGAGCTGTGACTGCACCATTGCACTCCAGCCTGGGCAACAGAGCGAGACCTTGTCTCAAAAAACAAAACAAAACAAACCCCAACAACCTTGGTCTGGAGGATTTTGGATCCATCCTGGTCAAAATGTGTGCAGGGTCTTGTGGATGATCTGTGAGTTCACGCTGCCCTCATGTGAGGCCACGGTGTGGGTCATCCCATGGACGGAGACACCAAATGAGCCACGTGGTTGGGGTGGTGACCTTGAGAGCTCTCCTTCGTGAGGGTCCTTGGCAGTGAGCAAGTCGCCGGCTCAGCAGCACCGTGGACACGGCTTTCCCACACACCCCCGGGGTTTCGGCAGCCAGTCCTCACCCCCGCCTGAATCAGCCGTTCCCCGAGGGGGCTGGTGTCTGGAGACATTCTCAGTCGGCTGTTCCTGCCATACTTCTTAGCTGGCATTTTCTGTAAGGAGAAGCTGTTCCTTGTTAACTACAAAAGGCTGGGTGACTGGTGATCCCTTTCCTTTCAAAGCCAGTCTTCAGAGGGAGGGATTCGCAGGATGTCACCTCCGGGTGACAAATGACATTTGCTTCTCCTTCCCTCTCTCTTTGGTGTCACTGTGGACTTACAGATTTTTTCTTTTCTTTTTTTTTTTTTTTTTTTTGAGTTGGAGTCTCACTCTGTCACCCAGGCTGGAGTGCGGTGGCGCAATCTTGGCTCACGGCAACCTTTGCCTCCCAGGTTCAAGCATTCTCCCGCCTCAGCCTCCCGAGTAGCTGAGATTACAGGCACCCGCCACCTCTCCCGGCTAATGTTTGTATTTTTATTAGAGACGGGGTTTCACCATGTTGGCCGGGCTGGTCTTGAACTCCTAACCTCAGATGATCCACCCGCCTCGGCCTCCCAAAGTGCTGAGATTATAGGCTCAAGCCAGATTTTCATTTAGTAATAGTTTACAATCAAAATAATCCATTGCTCTTTTTAATGTTCCAAATGACCCACACTTGGCCAGTGGGAGCCCCTGGCGGCCCAGCCCTCTACCCTGCCAGGCGTGGGCAAGTGTCCTCACCTCTGGTATGACCAGGTGCCAGGCACACCAGGACCTCCCCTGCCCCACCCTGGAGTCAGCCCCTTCTCCAAAGAGAGCGCCCCACAGCCCTGAGCAGCTGGGCGTGAAATCACAGCCCTCCTGCGGGCACAGAACGCAGCCTCTCTCTGCCTCAAGCTGTCCTGTGTGACTGTTTCTCTCTCTCTCTCATTGACCCTTCCAGGCCCAGGATTTTTGGGGTGCCTAGAGCATACGTGCTTTCCATTTTAAGGCTTATTTTCCCATATGCTGCATGATGTGGCCTCCTCAGGCATCCGAGGCCCTGCCAAGGGTTTCCAACACGTGTCCATAACAAAACACCAGGCCCTTCTCCTCCCTTCACCCTATGCCCCCACAAGTCCATTAGTAAGTCATGCTGGCTCCACCTGGACGATGTTTCCAGCATCTGACCTGCCCTCCAGGCTGCCCTCACCCAGGCCTGCACGCTCCCTGTGCCCACATCCCCAGTGCACATGGCTCCCTGCAGCCCTGCAACTTTGCAGAGAAAGCAACGTTTCTGAGTCCCTCGTCACCAATGAGGCAGCTGGCCTCCTGGGCAGGTGACATGTGAGGCTGGCAGCAGCTCCCAGGGAGTGCCACAGCAGGGACTCCTGAGGTTCCTGAGATTGCTTGAGAGCTGTCACCTTGCTCCTGGCCTTCCTTAGGGTCCCATCCAGCAGCTGCAAGAGCCTTTGAGCACCTGCATCGGAACCTTTCTCCTCGGAACACCCGGAGTGGCTTCCACTCTCTGGGCCAGATCTGAATGATAGCCCCAGACAGCCCTTCCCCACACAGGGTCGGGGGCGGTGGAGATGACCCTTTCCCAGGGCCTCCCTGTGACTGGCAGGAAATGTCAGCAACCACTGCCCACCTTCCCACTCGACTCAGACCTTAGTTTTCCATGATGACTGTTTCAATGATGGTTTATAAATATCAGATGCCAGGTTGTTTTTTTAAAAAGGCGTGTGACAGTTCCTCAAAAGCTTAAACATATGAAACAGAGAGTTGTCATGTGACATAGCAATTCTGCTCCTAGGACAGACCCAGAATACTGAAATCAGGGAGTCAAAGAGATGTTTGCCCCGGGAGGCTCCGAGCGGTGCTCACGATGCCAAAAGGTGGAATCAATCTGGGGTTCCCTGACGAATGGGCAAACTCAGAGTGGCACCTGGTCTACCGAACATATTTTGGCTCCTGTGCGGGCTGCACATTTTGTCAATGGGTGTCTAGCACTGCACTCCAGCCTGGGCAATACAGCAAGGCTCTGTCTCAAAACAAACAAACAAAAAAGCAGTGCCCAGAACAGGGAGGTGCGATGGAATTGCTGTGGCAGGCCCTTAGACACACATGAAGTGCAGTGATGTTGTTTCAGGGTGGAATATGCTAAGTTGAAGGTGTGCATTGTATCACTCGGTAGACAGGGAGTTCCCAGGGGGACAGGGAGAGGAGAGAAAGTCATTCGAGGTCAGCAAGCGTGCCCCCACCGTGGACACTGGCTGGGCTAAAGGAGAGGAGCCTGCAGAGGGCCCAGCGGGTCTGGGGGTGAGGAGGTGTCTCTACTGGGTGCACCCCCATCTCACTTCCTCCCTTCTGCAAGGCTGGGGGTCCACACACTGTTTCTATGGTTTTCATGGCCGCCCTCCACATTCCATCTGGCGATGGGCTGAGGAGTCTTAAGTGGGCCAGCGCCTCCCCGCCCTGCAGAGGAGCCTGCGCACACCCAGGAGTGCCCGTCGCCTCCCCGCCCTGCAGAGGAGCCTGCGCACACCCAGGAGCGCCCATCGCCTCCCCGCCCTGCAGAGGAGCCTGCCCTCCCCGCCCTGCGGAGGAGCCTGCACACACCCAGGAGCGCCTGTCACCTCCTAGCCTGCCTGGGTGCTATCTGGTGCCATCGTCTACCGTGGGATTGGGTTCTCGGGGCGCAGCAGGAGGGTCTCAGAGCTCAGAGCTTGTGCCTGCCAGGGCCGTGTCTCTCAAGGCGCCCATGGCAGTCAGCCCTTCCTGTTGTGGCTTCCGTGTGGCCAGGCTGAGTCCCCAAGTCTCATCCAGAGCGGGGACTGGGGCAGCCGCCCCGCTCATGATCTTTCCCCTCAATGAGCAGCTTTGGTGAATCATCTCTGAAAAGACAGCTGAATTATTTAAAGCAAGTGCATCCATGAGAGGGAACTGCTTGCTGGGGCTGCAGGCCTTGCTGTGAGCTGTTCACCAGGAGGGAGCTGGCTGTGCAGGGGCTATGAAGGCTGCAGGTGTGAAGGTGGAGTGGTTACCGGGCAGGGGCACAGTGTGACCCGCCTGGGCAGAGGGCCCTGGCCTGTCTCAGAGGTGAGCTCACAGGTCTGGAAATGGTCTGAATAGAAAGGATCGGTCTCCGGAGGAAAGCGTCCTCTTCCTATTACCAGAACCCTGTGCGCTTTTTATTGATATTTCACTGGATTACAAATGTTGAAAATGTTGCAAAATGAACATCCTGGTGACTCTAGTGTTTCCTGACCCTCACAAACCTCTGCGGATGCTGTCGGATCGGACCCCAAACCACAGCGGGGCTGCGGTAGAGGAACTGCGGGAAAAGCAGGTTTCCTATAAGGAAAGACAAGAGGAAGCTCACTCTCCACACCGAGACCACTGGGCGTGGTGGTCGGGGAGCCCTTGGGGGAGCCGTAATGGGGCGTGGAGACCTGCTCCATTGTGACCCTGACCAGGGCTGGGCCTGGCTCTGACTACAGGGCGGGCGGTGATGCCATCTGTCTACTGCAGATGAGAACACTGGGACCCCCTGGAGCTTGTTTCAAGAACGACTCCAAAGCCGAATGTTTGCAGTGGGAGGAGAGGAAGGGAGTGCCCGGCTGTGTCTTCTTCATCTCCCTGAACGCAGGAGGGGGCAGCCTGGCTGCAGGCCTGACCCCTGTGGGGAAAGAACACCCGGTGAAAAACTGTTCTCTGACTGATGTGACAATAAAAATGAATGGCAGGTCCTTCTCACACTGCATGTGAAAAGAAGGCCCTGGACATGCCACTGCTTGGCTCCAGCGCCCTGGCTAGTTCGGAGCAAGCTGCGGGCCACAGGGAGCCCCTCGAGGATCTGCTGGCTTCATGCTCTGAGCGCCAAGGTGGGGACGGGGTCTTCCTCAGCATCTTCAGGAAGGAAACAAGCACTGCCTTTCCTTGTGGGCCAAGTTCCAGGCCCTGCCCCTCCCTGAAGGGCAAGGGGCATTGGGGGACAAGAGATGGACCTCCTGGGGACACATCCTTTCCCAGGCCAGCCTGAGAGCCAGAGTTTGATTTTATTAAGGGAGTCAGAAGGGCGTCCGTACAGACAGACCTTCATGGGACCACTATGGCCCAGACACCATGGCTACAGGCCACCCCCAAGAAGAGGGCAGGGTCAGGAGGCACAGGGACTCCAGCCCTCCAGACACAGCAGTCCCGGCCATCTCCTCACCCTGGTCCCTCCCCCCAGCCCCACAGGATGACCATCACTGGCCACACAGAACTGAGGAGCTAGGACCCCACCAGGGCCAAACCCTGACAGGGAGGGTCACCAGACGTCAAAATGAGAGGGAGATGCGGAGAGAGAGAAAGAGGCAGTGGGGAGGAGAGAGAGATGTCTTGGAATTTCATACTATTCAATGTTCAAAAATCAAGCATCAGGGAGAGCCGATTTCGGAATGTCAGACTAAGGCCCCCTCCAAATCTGTTTCTCCATAAAAGCAGTGAGAATACTGGCAAAAATTGTAACAGTGAACTTTTTCAGAGCTTTGGAAATTCACCAAAGGGTTGCAACCCTCTGAGGAGCATCTCTACTAAAAAATACCACAAATTAGCCAGGCGTGTTAGCAGTCACCTGTAGTCCCAGCTGCTCGGGAGGCTGAGGCAGGAGAATGGCGTGAACCTGGGAGCCAGAGCTTGAGCCAAGATTGTGCCACCGCACTCCAGCCTGGGCAGCAGAGCGAGACTCCGTCTCAAAAAACAAACAAAAAACAAAACAAAACAAAAAAACAGCTGAATCTCATTGGAACAATGAGTGTTCGGGCATTTTAGCTGTCACTGTTTCTATTCCTCCCACCCACCCCTGTAGCGGCCTTGAAAACCAGACTCCTGGCACCCACTGGCAGACTTAGGGTGGGTTTAGAGCTCCCAGAAGCCCCGTCCCCTGATAAGTCACTATTTGACCCATCTGGCTGCTTCCTAGAAACACCCCGCCCCCAACACCACCACCCCTTGAAGGGCTTGTCTTTATTGACCTGACTCAGACCTTATTTATTCGGAACAGCTTTTTCCCTGGGATGATTGTTGAGAACCGTCCGTGGAAACTGCTTAGCATCACAGCTGCCTAGCTGGTGTTACCAGGAGGGTCAAACAAGAAGACCAAAACCTTAAAAGGAAAAGCTGGGGAATGGGATGTCCACAGGGGTTTGAAAGGCCGACCTGTTCCTGGGAATCTAGAAATTAGAAATCACTAATAGAAGAAAATTTGGGAAATCCACAAATATGTGGCAGTTAAGTAAACATACTCCTAAATCACCGATGAATCACAGAGGAAATCACAAAATAAATTAGAAAATACTTTGAGATGAATGAAAATAAAACCAGAACATACCAAGATTTATGGAATGCAGAAATGAAGTGGTTGGAGGAAAATTTATGGCTGCAAACACCTGCATTAATAAAGAAGAAGGAAAAACAATGAGATACCACTACATGTCCATTAGAACGGTGAAAATCCAAAGCACTGACAACACCAAATGCTGGTGAGGACGTGGAGCCACAGGAACGCCCACTCATTGCTGGTGGGAATGCAAAATGGTGCAGCCATTTTGGCTGGAAGACAGTTTGGCAGCATCTTACAAAAGTAAACATGCCCCTTCCACAGGACCCGGCATCCACACTCTTCAGTATTTACCCAAATGAGCTGAAAACTTACATCCACATGAAAACCTGCACACAGGACTGGATGTAGTGGCTCACACCTGTAATCTCAGCACATTGGGAGGCCAAGGTGGGAGGATCGCTTGAGCCCAGGAGTTGAAGACTAGCCTGTGCAATAAAACAAGATCCCATTTCTACAAAAATTTTTAAAAGTTACCCAAGTGTGGTGACACACACCTGTGGTCCCAGCTACTCAGGAGGTTGAGGTGGGAGGAGGATGGCTCGAGGCCAGGAGTTCAACGCTACAGTGAACTATGATCACACCACTGCATGCCAGCCTGGGCGACAGAGAAAGACCCTGTCTACCAAACAAAAACCTACACCTGGATATTTATAGCAGCTTTATTCATAACTTCCAAAACTTGGAAGCAACCAAGATGTCCTTCAGTATGTGAATGGATAAACGGCGATGCATCCAGACAGCGTCCAGACTATTATTCAGCACTGAGAAGAAATGAGCTGTGAACTGTGAAAAGATGTGGAGGAACTTTAGATGTGTATTGCCAGGTGACAGAAGCAGTCTGAAAATCCTGCCTATTAGGTGATTCTGTACGGGAGGAAAAGCCGTACCTTTATCCTCTTGGGGTCTTCGGCTGGTCTGAGAATCCAACTGACCTAAGTCAGATTAACAGGAGAAAAGCAGGGCTGGGCGCAGTGGCTCACACCTGTAATCCCAGCACTTTGGGAGGCCGAGGTGGGCGGATCACTTGAAGTCAGGAGTTCAAGACCAGCCTGGCCAATATGGTGAAACTCCGTCTCTACTAAAAATACAAAAATTAGCCAGGTATGGTGGCAGGCGCCTGTAGTCCCAGCTACTTGGGAGGCTGAGGCAGGAGAATCACTTGAACCTGGGAGGCAGAGGTTGCAGTGAGCCGAGATTGTGCCACTGCACTCCAGCCTGGCAACAGAATGAGACTCCATCTCAAAAACAAACAAACAAACAACACAGGAGAAAAGCAGATTTTGTTTTACAGGTACATGGAAGTCCGCACAAGAAGATGAAGACCCAAAGCCACACCTAAATGTCTATAGATTAGGTTGAGCAAAGAGAGGAAATTGTGGAAAAGTCACTAAAGGAAGACAAGAATTATTTTAACAAGATCTGTTTGTACAGATTTCTCTCTGCCTCGAATCCCCATCTCTGGTGATAAAACTGTTTCTTTCCTCCTGGTGTAGGGAACTGGGCTCTTACATGGGAATTTAATCTACTTTCAGGAAGAAAAGCGGGGGGTCTAAGAGTACTTCTTGCAGCTACTTTTATTTTTAGTGCCTTCAGCTAAAATAATTCTTATACCATAGTGGCAGGTTTTTGGCTGGTATATTCCCTTCAATTCCGACTATATGATGTCTGGAAAAGACAAAACTATGAAGACAGTAAAAAGATCAGCGTTCGCTCGGGTAGGAGGAGGGAGGCATGAATAAGGAGAGCACAGAGGACTTTTAGGGCCATAGAATACTCTGCATGGTACTGTACTGATGGATCCATGCCATATGCATGTGTGAAAACCCACAGAATGTACAACACAGGTAGGCTGGGCGCAGTGGCTCACGCCAGTAATCCCAGCGTTGTGGGAGGCCGGGTGGATGACCTGAGGTCAGGAGTTTGAGACCAGCCTGGCCAACAGGATGAAACCCCATCTCTATTAAAAATATGAAAATTAGTTAGGTGTGGTGGTGGGCGTCTGTAATCCCAGCTACTCGGGAGGCTGAGGCTGGAGAATCACTTGAACACGGGAGGCGGAGGTTGCAGTGAGCTGAGATCACACCACTGCACTCCAGCCTGGGTGACAGAGTGAGACTCCATCTCTAATTAATAATAATAATAATAATAATGCTAAGGACAGTCGTGTATGAGTTTCTGTGGGAACACGTTTTCATTTCTTTGGGGGCTTTACCTAGCAGTGGAACTGTGGGTCACACAGTAACTCTATGTTGAACTTTTGGAGAGACTGCTGCCCTGCTTCCGGAAGTGTTTGCACCATGCTGCATTCCTATGAGCGTCCCCTTCAGTGCTCTCTGTGGCCTGCCTGTTTTACTATAAGCATCTGAGTGGGTGTGAAGTAATGATTCATCGTAGTTTTGATTTGCATTGCCTTAAGCTGACTGGTGTTGACCGTTTCTTCATGTGGTGCTGGTGGGAGTGTCTTTTATTGTAATACATTAGTGTCTAATGTATTATAATTAGTGTATAATGAGCAGTGAGGAAGGGCGGAGGCCACTTTGGTTGCCATCTTGGTCTCGGTGGGTTTTGGTGGGTGTCTTTATTTCTTTATCAGGAGGGTCTTTGTGACCTGTGTCCTGTGGTACCAGTCCTGCTGACCTCCTACCCCATCCTGCGGCTCAGAATGCCTGGCCTCCAGGGAATGCAGCAGCCCAGCAGGTCTCAGCCTCGTTTTACCCAGCCCCAATTCAAGAAGGAGTTGCTCTGGTTCAAATGCCTCTGACAGTAGCAGGAGCTGAAGATTATTGGGGCTATTAGGGCAACTGACCACAGCTAGGAAATGGCAGGGCCTGAGGGCCGTGGAGCTGACACCTGAGTGCGGGGAGGGGGCAGTTATCTGGAAGGCCGCTTTTGAGGAAAGGTGCTATGAGTGCCCCCACTAGCACATCTGATGGGGGACAGGGCCACAGGAGGATGGCAGGAACGTGGCTGCTGGAGCTTCAGCCAGAGAGGAAACAGGAACTCCGGGAGGGGCTGGACCTGTGGGCTCTGTCCAGCATCCTGGAACAGACGTAGCAAGGAAGGAAGGGTGTGGCAGGGGTTGAGGTGCCGCCCAGAGCAGCAGTGTTTGGGAGGGCACGCCCACCTGTTCGGGAGCAGACACTTTAGAGGCACTTAATAAACGCTAGCCCCTGTTTTATTTATGATGATAGTCAATGTGAAAGGAAAATAAACCTTGGGACCCCAAAATTACTAAGTTATTTATACTGAAGGGAAAAGTCAAGCAGGGAACTGCTTAGGGCCAACCTGCCTCCCATTCTATTCAAAGTCATCCCTCTGCTCACTGAGATAAGTGCATATCTGATTGCTTCCTTTGAAAAGGCTAATCAGAAACTCAAAAGAATGCAACCATTGGCAGGGCGTGGTGGCTCACGCCTATAATCCCAGCACTTTGGGAGGCCGAGGCAGGCAGATCACTTGAGGTCAGGAGTTCAAGACTAGCCTGGCCAACATGGTGAAACCCCGTCTCTACTAAAAATACAAAAATTAGCCGGGCATGAAGGTGGGCAACAAGCACCCGTAATCCCAGCTACTTGGGAGCCTGAGGCAGGAGAATCACTTGAACCCAGGAGGCAGAGGTTGCAGTGAGCTGAGACCACACCACTGCACTCCAGCCTGGGTAACAGAGGGAGACTGTCTCAAAACAAAACAAAACAAAACAACAACAAAAAACCAGAATACAACCATTTGTCTCTTACCTACCTGTGACTTGGAAGGCCCCTCCCCACTTCAAGTTGTCCTCTTTCCAGACGAAACCAATGTCCTTTGCATCAGTCCATTTTCAGATTGCTATAAAGACAACATGCCCAAGACTGGGTCATTTAGAAATAAAAGAGGTTTCATTGACTCACGGTTCTGTAGGGCTGGGGAGACCTCAGGAAACTTACAAATCGTGGTGGAAGGGGAAGCGGCATGTCTTACATAGTGGCAGGCAAGAGACTGGTGAGCGAAGGGGGAAGAGCCCTTGATAAAACTATCAGATCTCATGAGAACCTCCTCACTATCACAAGGACAGCAGGGTGGAACCCCGGGACCCAATCACCTCCCACCAGGTCTTGACTTAAACGTGTGGGGATATGGGAATCGCCATTCAAGATGAGATTTGGGTGGGGACACAAAGCCAAACCATTCAAGATGAGATTTGGGTGGGGACACAAAGCCTAACCATATCAATGTCTTACATATATTGATCAATGTCTCGTGCCTCCCTAAAATGTATGAAACTAAGCTGTGTGCTGACCACCTTGGGCACAGGTCTCCAGGTCCTCCTGAGGCTGTGTCACAGATGTGCACCCTTAACTTTGGAAAAAATAAACTTCCTAAATTGACTGAGACTTGTCTCAGATATTCGGGGTTCACATCAAAGACCAGGGCAAATGCCTAGTCATGAGCATGGGTACATGGAAAGAGATGGGGACAGGCCACACATGAGCAAAGCCAGCTGGGGCCCCATAAGCATCGGAAGAGGGTGAGGCCCCACCTCATGAGCAGACTCTGTACTCACTGGTCCAGGGGGCTGTTGGAGGTGCAGGCAGTTGGTATTGGCAGCCAGGCCACAGGGGAATCGTGCACATCTGAACTGAACCCTCCTCAGGACAGACGTTTTTAAATTTCACTTAAACCACGACCTCTTCATTATACAGGTTATAAAATACACTGTTGCCAGGTTGGCTGTGAAATGGCTTGCCTCTCAGCAGGCTGCTTGCTGTGTGTATTAATCAGAGTTCAATTACAGACCGTCTGGCGTTTGTGCGTGTCCCAGCTGGGCTGGTGTGTGCTGTGACAATGGTCCACGCCTGGGGGTCTGTCTACTGGATCTCCAAGGAGAAAGCTTCCTTCATGGACGGCACAACCATTTCCACGCACACAACCCTGGCGGGGGGAGCTGGAGTTTGCCCAAGTCCCTCAGCAGTCACAGTGATAGGTGCTTCACATTTGTTTCTCATTTTAGCCTCACGACAACTCTGCTGTCAATTCTGTTTCCAAGTCTCTTCAGAGGTCAAACAAGGCTGGGAAGCTGAGTGACCTGGCAGGGACCTGACCATTGCAGGGAGGGGGCTGTGGACGGAGCCAGAGGCTTCCAAAGAGATGGGAAAGCATCCAGTTTGCAGACCAGGAATCAGCACATCTGGAACCATGAGGTAGGGAGGAGCTTTGAGATCATCCAGGGGGGCCTCCTACCTGCGGGGGACTTCCACTCCCGTTGCCTCCCAAGCAGCTCTCTGCTCAAAGTCTCTGTGTGAGCAAGGGTCCCTGACAGCTTAACTGGGGTGGGGGGAAGGATGAGCTGCCCTTCCTATTTAATTTTAATTTTTTTTTTTTTTTGAGACAGAGTTTTGCTCTTGTTGCCCAGGCTGGATTGCAGTGGTGCGATCTCGTCTCACTGCAACCTCCGACTCCCGGGTTCAAGCAATTCTCCTGCCTCAGCCTCCCAAGTAGATGGGATTACAGGCATTTGTCACCATGCCCAGCTACTCTTGTATTTTTAGTAGAGACGGGGATTTCTCAATGTTGGCCGTCCCGACCTCTGGTGATCTGCCCCCCTCAGCCTCGCAAAGTACTGGGATTACAAGCATAAGCCACCGCACCTGGCCTATTTTAATTTTATTTTTTTGTGAGACAGGATCTCACTCTGTCACCCAGGTTGGAGTGTGGTGGCACCATCGGGGTTGCAGCCTCAGCCTCCCCATGCTCAAGTGGTTCTCCCACCTCAGCTTCCCGGGTAGCTGGGACTATAGGTTCACGCTACCATGCCTGGCTAATGTTTCTATTTTTTGTAGAAACAGGATCTCGCCATGTTACCCAGGGTAGTCTCGAATTCCTGGACTCACGCAATCCTGCCACTCTGCCTCCCACAGTGCTGAGATTACAGGTGTGAGCCACCATATCTGGCCTGCCCCTCCTATTTTGTTCCAATTATTTATGAGGGGTTGTGCAAAGACGCTCTCCAGCTGAAGAGACTGAGCCTGTACTCCCTGCAGCTGTGTAACCTCAGGCAAGTTTGTCTCGAAGGTGCTTCCGCTGCACAGGTATAGCATGCAATGAACGGAGGCTATCGTCATGATGACGACGATGGTGCTGATGGTGCTTTGCCCTGATTCTGATTGGCTGGGTCGGTGAAGGGCTGGGGCGCTTCCTCCTGAACATGATTCAATAAACCGCCTCAGAGAAACACTCCTGCACCTCACAATGTTCCCCCTCGTGCTCTTGTCTTCTCTTTCCTACCAGATTCCAAATTCCCTTCCCAAGAGGTGGCATGAACCTGTGAGTCCCAGCTGCCACCAACAGAGAAGTGAGCGAGCTGTGTCCTTCATCGATCCGGCCAGTCAGCACCTCCGTCTCTCCACGCAGGCCAGGCGGCTCCCGATGCAGCACTTCCTCCTGGCAGCCTGGCAGCTTTGCATCTGTAAGGCGTATATTACTGTAGAGTGACTTTCAGCATTACATAAGTCAGTCGTGTGTATTGCAGAAAGAGAGAGAGGAAAACAGAACGCTGAGCGTTCGGGTGGGTTTGCCTACCCCGGATTTACGTGTCGAAGCCCCAACCCCCAGCACTGCAGAAGGGGACTGTGTTGGAGATGAAGTCCAAACAGAGGTGATTACAGTAAAATGAGGTCACTAGGGTGGGCCCTGATTGGACTTACAAGTGTCCTTGTAAGAAGAGCAGATGAGGACACACAGACACGCACAGAGGGACGGCCCTGTGGGGATACAGAGAGGAGATGGAGTCTACATGCCAAGGAGAGGCCTCAGAGGAACCAGCCCTGCCAATGCCTTGATCTTGGGCGTCCAGCCCCCAGGATGTGAGAGGATCCGTGTCTGTGGCTGAGACCCTGCACCCTGTGTTCTGTGCACAGCAGCCCAGGAGGCAAATCCAGCACATCAGCAAGGCTGAGAACACGCTTGTCTTTGTGGCTCCTATTGCCAGAAGCCACCACACAAGCAAGGGACTGCAGTCTCCCTGCTGTCAGGAGTTTGCTCCATGTCTGTCCTTGCAGACAGCACCTCCATTGTGGAGCCTTCCAGGAGACGGGCGCTGCTTAGGCTGGGCGCACAGCAGGGCCAAGGCAGGGCAGGGCTCCTGTATCAGGGCCCGGGTGGGGTTGCCAGGTACAGCCCTGTCAGGGAAAGGCCTCCAAGGAGGTGGATTTGTAGAGGAGAGACTCAGGGACAGAATTTCAGAGAAACCTGTCGGTGGCTTTCCCCAGATTCACCTGATCCACGCAGAGACCTGGGAGGCCAGCTGGGCAGCGCCCACCACCACTTTTGACCATGCAGGAAGCAGAGACTCTGAACAAGACAATCTGCCCTCAGCAGAACCCCCAGAGGGTCCGGACAAGACAATCTGCCCCCAGCAGAACCCTGACAGTGACGGCACGCACACAGACTCCTCCAGCATGGCCACCCCCTCCCAACAAGGCCATGTCCAAAGGCAGGGGGTGCCTGTGGTGGCAGAGAACCCATGCCTCCTGCCCCTCACTGCACCACGCTCAGGAGGCACCAGGGACTGAGCCCTTCCAGCCCTGGCGAAAAAGAGGAACAAAACCACACTAATTTTACAAGACCGGGTTCAGTCTGTGGCCTGTCCTGACACTGAAGGATGGGCTTATTTTTTAGTGTAATGACAGGACCAGGGACGTTAGGAAATTAGCCAGATAAGAACTGAAACTGAGGGAAAGGCCCTGAAGTTCCTCCTCTAGTGTTTCCAAGAAGAGAAGCTCGGCTTGTGTTTAGCAGCCTCTGTGGTGCCTTCCTCCGCGGTGGCCCCAGGCAGGAGGGGTGTGGTCTGAGTGCCCTTATCTAACGCTCTCTTTTCTCCCAGAAATAACTCTTCTGTTACTCCCAGTTCTAAATTTTTTTTTTTAAGATAGTGTCTCTTTCTGTCACCCAGGCTGGAGGGCAGTGGCGCGATCTCATCTCATCTCGTTGCAACTTCCACCTCCTGGGTTCAAGCGATTCTCCCACTTCAGCCTCCTGAGTAGCTGGGATTTCAAGCACCCGCCACCAAGCCCGGCGAAGTTTTGTATTTTCGTAGAGATGGGATTTCATCATGTTAGCCAGGCTGGTCTGGAACTCCTGACCTCAAATGATCTGCCCACCTCAGCTAGGATTACAGGCGTGAGTCACTGTGCCCAGCCTTGAAATTTGTTTGGGTGGGGGGTGCACAGAGAGGAAGTTTCTTTGGTGAATGCTGATGGCAAACATCATCCAAGAGAGACGAGATGGGAAAGGTGCTACCACCAGAGGCCTGAGGGAGCCTCAGGCTAGACACGTAATGTCACCCAGGGAAAGGCCCGGGCTCTGGGAGGCTGGGAAGACCCTCAGCCATTCAGCACCCTGCAGACGAGCACTTCAGAGTCGAGGCGACCATTGCTGTCCTCATGCCCTGCCACCAGCATCTCTCCTCTTCCTCTGTCATCTTCTCACCCAGTGAGACAAGAACGTGCCGGATTTCTGCACCCGTGATGGTGCATTTCCTTCCTCGTCAAATACCTGAAGTCTTTCCACACAATCCTCATAGGTGCCCCGGTCCGCGTTCCTGGCCACCGTCCGCAGCATGGGCAGGAAGTGCTCAAAGTCCAGCACCTCCACGTTCACCTCATACTCTCGGGGTTCCCCAGGACCTCGAGCGCCTCGGCGTTGGTGGGGTTCTGGCTCAGGGCCCTCATCACGTCCCCACAGGGGCTGGAAGGACCTTGCCATCACCTGTTCAGTCAAACAGCCGGAAGGCAGCCTTGAACTCTGCACTGGTCCTCGGTGAAGTCGCACGTCTTGACTGCTCAGCTTTGTGGGATCTCTCCCTGCAGTAATAGCTCAGTGAAATATTTTATAATCGCGATCTATGTCTACGCTTAAATCGCGCTGCCTAAAGCACTGAATACCCTTCTGAGAAAACTTCGCTTCATGCTAACTCGCTGGGCTTTTTTCTGGAAGACTTCCTTGGCCCCACCAGCATCGGTACTTGAGCTGCTCCTTTCCCTGTTTCTCAGGCATTAGGTGGTAAATCGGATCTGTGAGCTGTTGGGTTCTCCTGCACGCCTTTAAAATACCAAATCGCGGGGCGCGGTGGCTCACGCCTGTCATCCCAGCACTGTGGGAGGCTGAGGCGGGTGGATCACCTGAGGTCAGGAGTTCGGGACCAGCCTGGCCAACGTGGTGAGACCCCATCTTTATTAAAACTACAAAAATTAGCCAGGCGTGATGGTGGGCACCTGTAATCCCAGCTACTTAGGAGGCTGAGGCAGGAGAATCGTTTGAACCCGGGAGGTGGAGATTGCAGTGAGCCGAGATCCTGCCACTGCACTGCAGCGTGGGTGACAAGAGCAAAACTCTGTCTCAAGAAGAAAGGAAGAAAGGAAGAAAGGAAGAAAGAGAGAAAGAAGGAAGGAAGGAAGGAAGGAAGGAAGGAAGGAAGGAAGGAAGGAAAGAAGGAAGGAAGGAAGGAAACAAATTTGTCAGGCTTGGTGGCCCATGCCTGTAATCCCAGCACTTTGGGAGGTCGAGGTGGGCAGATCACCTGAGGTCAGGAGTTCGAGACCAGCCTGGCCAACTTGGTGAAACCTCATCTCTACTAAAAACACAATATTAGCTGGGGGTGAGGACACACTCCTGTAATCCTAGCTACTCAGGAGGCTGAGGCAGGAGAATCGCTTGAATCTGGGAGGCAGAGGTTGTAGCGAGCTGACATTGCGCCATTGCACTCCAGCCTGGGCAACAAGAGCAAAACTCTGTTTTAAACAACAACAAAAACAACAAAATAACAAAAACAAAAAACAACAACAAAAACCCCCAAATCTGTTGGGAAGCTAAAGTGGGAGGATCACTTGAGCCCAGGAGTTCAAAAACAGCCTAGCAACATAGTGAGACCCTGTCTCTACCGAAAAAAAGACAATTTAGCTGAGCATGGTAGCTCACAACTGTAGTCTTAGCTACTGGGGAGGCTGAGGCAGGAGGATCACTTGAGCCCAGGAGGTCGAGGCTGCAGTGAGCAGCACTGCAGAGTGCAGTGATCACACCAATGCACTCTAGGGTGAGTGATAGAGTAAGATCCTGTCTCAAAACAAATAAACTCAAAATTTGAACAGGTGATTTTTTTTTTTTTTTTTTTTGATTCGCAGTCTCGCTCTGTCGCCCAGGCTGGAGTGCAGTGGCGCGATCTTGGCTCACTGCAAGCTCCGCCTCCCGGGTTCGCACCATGCTCCTGCCTCAGCCTCCTGAGTAGCTGGGACTCCAGGCACCTGCCACCATGCCTGGCCAATTTTTTGTATTTTTAGTAGAGATGGGGTTTCGCCATGTTAGTCAGGATGGTCTCTATCTCCCGACCTCGTGATCTGCCCATCTCAGCCTCCCAAAGTGCTGGGATTACAGGCGTGAGCCACTGCGCCTGGCTGTGAATTTTTAGAAATTGTATGTATGTTTTGTTTTGTTTTGTTTTTTCCCAGAGTGCAATTTGAAAAAATATTTGTGTAAAAGAGAGACACTAAAGTTTTTGCTTG
Source organism: Rhinopithecus bieti (assembly GCF_001698545.2). Lineage (NCBI taxonomy): Eukaryota > Metazoa > Chordata > Mammalia > Primates > Cercopithecidae > Rhinopithecus > Rhinopithecus bieti. The sequence continues at coordinate 2,333,910 of NW_016809139.1, read as the reverse complement.
CTCGTGTGCGCATGGCGCGTGTCCTGGTGTGCAGGCGTCTGGGAGGAAAGGAGGCCTTCCTTTGAGAGATGACATTACCCCGTGGTTTCTAAGGGGGAAACGCATCACTGGGGAGTTGAAGCGGGTCTGTCCCCTTCCCTGTGTCCGGGGCCTGCTCAGGGCAGTGGTTTCTGCCTTCATGAGAAGGCTTTCGTGAATTTAAGGGGCCGGTGGTCCTCAGTTCGGAAACAGGCCTGCAGAGTAGGGTGTGGGTCCCAGGAGGTGCTCTGGTCAAAGCCGCATTTCTAAGCAAGGGGGAGGCTGAGGTCTCCTTTGCAGTCCCCTGTGTCACGTAGGCCTCCGGGCGGTGGACACTCAGTGGGGTTTGGCCTGGCCAATTTTTTGTATTTTAGTAGAGATGGGGTTTCGCCATGTTAGTCAGGATGGTCTCTATCTCCCGACCTCGTGATCTGCCCATCTCAGCCTCCCAAAGTGCTGGGATTACAGGCGTGAGCCACTGCGCCTGGCTGTGAATTTTAGAAATTGTATGTATGTTTTGTTTTGTTTTGTTTTTTCCCAGAGTGCAATTTGAAAAAATATTTGTGTAAAAGAGAGACACTAAAGTTTTGCTTGCTCGTGTGCGCATGGCGCGTGTCCTGGTGTGCAGGCGTCTGGGAGGAAAGGAGGCCTTCCTTTGAGAGATGACATTACCCCGTGGTTTCTAAGGGGAAACGCATCACTGGGGAGTTGAAGCGGGTCTGTCCCCTTCCCTGTGTCCGGGGCCTGCTCAGGGCAGTGGTTTCTGCCTTCATGAGAAGGCTTTCGTGAATTTAAGGGGCCGGTGGTCCTCAGTTCGGAAACAGGCCTGCAGAGTAGGGTGTGGGTCCCAGGAGGTGCTCTGGTCAAAGCCGCATTTCTAAGCAAGGGGGAGGCTGAGGTCTCCTTTGCAGTCCCCTGTGTCACGTAGGCCTCCGGGCGGTGGACACTCAGTGGGGTTTGGGTGCACGGGGCATGCGGGGCATCGTAACTCCTGTGAAAGACACCAGAGGGGAGTGGGACTGGCAGGCGAGCCTCAGACCCAGGCCCCAAGCAAAGGCTGGTGGCCAGGAGCATGGGGCGGCATAGCCCGCCTGCTCGGACTGGCTGGAGTGCCTGAAGAGGGCAGCCTCGGCCTGCATCCCAACAGCCTCCACTTGGTCTCTCTCTGTCTCTGCTCCTTCCTCAGCCAGGACCTTGGAGCTCCTCAGACTCTGACACTTGCTGAGAGGGTGCGAAGTGTGGACCACAGCTCGCAGCTCTCACCTGCCGGGGCCCCGCACTGGGCTTTGCAGGTCCGCAATCTCCACCACGCAGCTGCTGCGCAGTGCAGTTACTGTTGCCCCACTTTGCAGGAGGAGATAAGGTCTGGACTCACAGGCAGGGCTGCTACTCTGTGCAGACACGTCCCCACCTGCTGGCGCTGGCCTGCTCTTGTGACCTTGACCTCCAGGCTGATGAGGCCAGGGTCCTCTCGGAGTCACTCTCTACTCTCTGCTGACCCCTGGGATGGGGGATGGATGTGTTACAGGAAACGGGTCCGGATCCAGACGCCAAGAGGGGGTTCTTGGAGCTTGCACAAGAAATAATTCAGGGCAAGTCCGTAAAGTGAAAGCAAGTTTATTAGGAAAATAAAGGAATTAAGAATGGCTACTCCATAGACAGAGCGGCCCCAGGACTGCTGGTCGCTCATTTTTATGGTTATTTCTTGATGATATGCTAAACAAGGGGTGGATTATTCATGCCTCCCTTTTTTAGACCAATAGGGTAACTTCCTGATGTTGCCCTGGCATTTGTAAACTGTCATGGCGCTGGCGGGAGTGTAGCAATGAGGACGGTCAGAGGTCACTCTCGTCTCCATCTTGGTTTTGGTGGGTTTTATCCAGCTTCTTCCCTGCAACCTGTTTTATCAGCAAGTTCTTTATGACATGTATTTGTGCCGACCTCCTATCTCGTCCTGTGACTTACAATGCCTTACCTGTCTGGGAATGCAGCCCAGTAGGTCTCAGCCTTTTTACTCAGCCCCTGTTCAAGATGGAGTTGCTCTGGTTCAAACGCCGCTGACAGACGGCAACCATCTCATCTGACTCAGCGCCTCCAGACTGAACTGTTTCTCAAGAATCATTTCCAGGGGCGAGGTCTTAGTGCACCCAGGGTTTCCAATCTCTTTGCTGTGAAAGATCTTGTTTATGATTTTTGCCTCTGTAGAAGTCTATGTTTAAAAAATAATGTGTCTCCTAGGAAAAAAAATGCTTTTGTTTGCAGTGTTTTCCTATTACATATAACCAAAAATAGTTAACGTCCATTCAGCAGAGATTAGCGTCCACACGCTGGAGTTCGTGTATTTACACAAAGTTATTATCTCTCGTTTTGGTAAACTTTTACATCTGAGACAAACATAGAGTTGTCTTTGGGCTTTTAAGAATTCCTGAGTTACCCCGAGGGCCCCTGGCTCTCCTGGCATCCTCTTGGAGATCAGGGAAGTCTGGGTGGGAACCTCCTCATTTTACAAAAAAAGAAACTAAGACCAAATGGGTAACGTCCTCCTTTAAGGTCACAGGCTGGCGCCGAGCCTTGGCTCTCAGCTCCCCTGGCAGTCGCGTGACTCAGCACCCAACCCCAGCTGCTCCAGGGCCCTCCTTGCTGCCAGCCACTGCCTGTCCTCTCCCCTGACCTGCCTTGAGCCGGACTGGGCCCCCTGGGCCTTGGGCGGGGCTGGATGGGAAAGTTTTCCAGTGAGGCCCCCTCAGAACTGGAAAGCCTCCTTCTGGGTGTGGAGGTGGGCGTCAATCTGCCATTTGGCCCTGGGATCACCTCTGTGGCTCAGTTTGCTTATCTGTGAGGCCAGATGTCGGCAAGTTCAGGCTGAGAATTAAAGCCAATAATGAAGAGGGAACCCCTTTCCCAGGGCCTGGCTCATACTCACCGTGGACAATAAATGCCAAAAAGGCTGGGCACGGTGGCTTACACCTGTAATCTCAGCACTCGGGGAGGTGGAAGTGGGTGGATTACTTGAGGTCAGGAGTTCGAGACCAGCCTGGCCAACATGGTGAAACCCCATCACTACTGAAAATACAAAGATTAGCCAGGGGTGGTGGCGGGCGCCTGTAATCCCAGCTACTCGGGAGGCTGAATGAGGCAGGAGAATCACTGGAACCCAGGATGTGCAGTGAGCCAAGATCGTGCCACTGCACTCCAACCTGGGCAACAGAGCAAGTCTCTGTCTCAAACAAATAAAAAAACTACTTTTCCTCTTTTCATTCTTTGCAAAAATCCCCTCTCTGGACAAATACTTCTCAAGGTCAGAATCTCCCTTTGCCCCGTTTTTCATTGAGGAGGCTGAGGATCTGAGTCTCTTTTTTGTTTTTTGAGATCAGTTTCACTCTGTTGCCCACGCAGGAGTACAATGGCATGATCTTGGCTCACCACGAGTCTCTCTTTCTTTTTTTTGAGACGGAGTCTCGCTCTGTCGCCCAGGCTGGAGTGCAGTGGCAGGATCTCAGCTCACTGCAAGCTCCGCCTCCCGGGTTTATGCCATTCTCCTGCCTCAGCCTCCCGAGTAGCTGGGACTACAGGCACCCGCCACCTCGCCCGGCTAGTTTTGTATTTTAGTAGAGACGGGGTTTCACCGTGTTAGCCAGGATGGTCTTGATCTCCTGACCTCGTGATCCGCCCGTCTCGGCCTCCCAAAGTGCTGGGATTGATTACAGGCTTGAGCCACCGCGCCCGGCCACGAGTCTCTTTCTTAACAACTAACCCCATGACCGGGTCAGGAGAAGATGCTGTGCTGTGACTGCATCAGGGCCTAGAGCTGGGCTGCCTGCCTCTGCTGCCCCGTGTGCTGGCGGATAAGGTAGAGAGGTTTGTTATGCCTCGGTTTCCTTAAAGGTAAAATGGGGTGTCAATCATCTCTACCTTGTGGCCTGGTTTTGGTTAGTGAACTAATCTACGCACATAACAAGGGCTCAATAAAGGTTAGTGATGACGTTTCCTGCCAATCCGAGCACCTGTGTGCTGGAACCCTGTAAACAGTTAAGGGTGGGTGGCCGACTTCCAGCTCCCTTTAAATGTTTCTCTGAGTGTCTGCACACCTGCGGTTCTCCAGGGGCTCGGCTTGGATCTCAGTGATCACAGATTCTAATGAAGAAAGGGTCTGTCTCTGTCATCCAGGCTGGAGTACAGGGGGCACGTGCATGGCTCACTGCAGCCTCGACTCCCACCTAGGCCTCCTGAGTAGCTGAGACTACAGGTGTGCTCTACCACACCCAGCTTATTTTAATTTTAATTTTGTTGCCCAGGCTGGTCTGTCAGTGAAGTTTTACACCACTGAGACAAACATAATATTTGGGGCTGATCTAAAAGCTCAAAGTGAGGCTGAAGGAACCATCCAAGATTTCAATGAAGAGGTACATCATAATTCGTTTTTAATAAGTATGCAGAGCTGGGCGACTCATGCCTGTAATCCCGGCATTTCGGGAGGCCAAGGTGGGAGGATCGTTGAAGCCAGGAGTCTGAGAACAGCCTGGGTAACAGAGTGAGACGCCATCTCTACTAAACAAAAAATAAATAACTAGCTGGGCGTGGCGGTGCATGCTTATAGCCCTAGCTATTTGAGAGGCTGAGGTGGGAGGATCCCTTGAGGGGTCCTGCAGTGGGCTATGATCATACCACTGCACTCCTAGCCTGGCTAACAGGGGACACCCTTTTCTAATAATAATAATAATAATAATAATAATAAATTATAAAATTTATGAATTATAAAATGTATGCTCATGATAAATCCAAACATTACTATCTAACATACATAGAAATTTTATTGTAATAAAATTTATTTACCCCTGCCCATTCAGTATCATATCTTCAAAGAGCTTTCTGGACTTGTATCTGACTATATTGTTTTCTGTTTTTTTTGTTTGTTTTTTTTGAGCAGAGTCTCGCTTTATTGCCTAGGCCAGAGTGCAATGGCTAGATCTCAGCTCACTGCAACCTCTGCCTCCCAGGTTCAAACAATTCTTCTGTCTCAGCCTCCTGAGTAACTAGGATTACAAGAGAGCACCACCACGCCCTGCTAATTTTTGTATCTTGTTTTAGCAAAGGTGGAGTTTCACCGTGTTGGTCAGGCTGGTCTGGAACCCCTGACCTCAAGTGATCAGCCCACCTTGGCTTCCCAAAGTGCTGGGATTACAGGTGTGAGCCACATTATCCGGCCTTTTTTTTTTTTTTTTTTTTTTTTTTTTTGAGATGGAGTCTCACTTTGTCACCCAGGTTGGAGTGCAGTGGCACAATCTTGGCTCACTGCAACCTCTGCCTCCTGGGTTCAAGCAATTCTCTGCCTTCGCCTCCCGAGTAGTTGGGATTACAGGTGCCTGTCATCACGCCAAGCTAATTTTTTTGTATTTTTAGTAGATACGGGGTTTCACCATCTTGGCCAGTCTGGTCTTGAACTCCTGACCTCATGATCCACCCGCCTCGGCCACCCAAAGTGCTGGGATTACAGACAGGTGTGAGCCACTGCGCCCGGCCATTTTTTTCTTTGTTTTAAATAAAGCACATCATTGTATATTCATTGCTCTGCACTATTTTTATTTTTTAATTTAACAGATCTTGGAGACTATATCCTATCAGCGTATGCAGAATTATCACATTAAAACTTTAGAAAAATGTTTTAAATTAAAATGCCAAATGAATGTTCTAGAGTTTATTTAACCAAGTGTCTGGTTGTTTTCAGGCTTCCTGTGATTATAGGTGGAGCTGTAAGTCATCAAGTCTCTGTATCCACACATCCCGCAGGTGCCTGTGGGGATTTATCTGCGGCACAGATTACCCAAAGTGACAAGAGGGGTGAGAGGTTTTACAAACGGTGAATTCCACGAGCTTTGCAAAGCTTAACTCCTTTTTCTAGAACAAGGGAACTGTGAGTAGGACAGGTGCACGGTACTTTCATTTTATTTTAGTCTAAGTATTTTCCGAAATAATTTGAGGAGGCTTAAAGGGAGGTGCAGGCTGCGTGCGGGGGCTCATGCTTGTAACCTCAGCACTTTGGGAGGAGGAGGTGGGAGAATCACTTGAGCTCAGGAGTTCGAGATCAGCCTGGGCAACACCGTGAGACCCCCATTTCTACAAAAAAAAATTTTGTTTAAATTAGTCAGACATGGTGGTGTGTGCCTGTGGTCCCAGCTACTTGGGAGGCTGAGGTGGGAGGATCGCCTGAGCCCTGGAGCTCAAGGCTTCAGTGAGCTATGATTGTACCACTGCACTCCAGGCTGGGCGACACAGCAAGACCCTGTCTCAATAATAAAAATAAAAGGAAAAAAAGGGGCACAGTAGACACTACCAGTACTTGGTATTTAAAATGGTTTTCAAATGAAGCCCACCCAAGCTCAGCAAGTCCAGCCTGGGCCTGAGGACCTGAGCAGGCGCCAGGTCACACGAGGTACCGGGTGCAGGAGGCGGGGCCCGCAGCGGCCCCTGCCCTGACAGCTGCACCTGCGCGGCCTCCCCGGGCGGGTCCTGGGATCTGCCGCTGGCCAGGTGCAGGGGAGGGGGCGCAGGAACCGCTGTCCTGGGGCTGAGCGGCCCCGCGGTCCGGAGGGGACGGCGTCAGCACCCGCGTGGGTTCTCCAGGCAGCTCCGGGGCGACCCCCACCCCCGCCAGGGTCAAGTGTCGATACGATGTTGCCAGCCGGGTGCCAACTATGAATAAGTCCAAGGGCGCAGCGCGGGGCCGAAACGCGATCCTTCCGCGGAGCCGCTGCTCGCGGGGCCGTCCTCACCGAGCCCGCCGCGCGGCGACCCCTGACGGCCACCCTAAGGCCCGGCCGACGGGGGGCGGAGCTCGCGCCCGAAACTTCCCGGCGCCCGCAGGAGACCCTGGCCGGGGAGATGCCGGGGCCCAGGCAGAGCTCGGAGGCCCCTCCCGGCCCCACCCCGCGCCCCGACCCCCTCTGCCCCCGACGCCGTCCGTGGGAGCCCTCGCGGGACCCCAGCCTGGTCCTTCGCCACCTCCCCCCGTTCAGTCCCGACCTCTCTGATCCCCGCGCC
>NW_016809139.1:2315688-2326029 GCF_001698545.2 Rhinopithecus bieti | reverse complement strand
AGGGCGCGGTGCCTGGGAAGCCGCGGGGCCGGGAGGGGTCTGGGCCCGGGTCCTGTGCGTCCCCCGCAACCCGGGCCTCCCCGGCGGTCTGGTCCGGCGCGAGGCCCCGGCCACTTCCCGCAGCAGCCTCGGTGGCGCTGGGCCCGGCGGGAGGCCCGGGGGTTCGGGGCGCCCGGGAGGGGCCCGGGCTGGGGCTGAGGGAGGGCGAGTGGGTTCCCGCGGGGACGTCCCCCCCCTCCGTCCTGGACTCTGCTCCGGGACCCGCCCGGCTCCCCCGTGGACAGGACAAGCCCGCCGCCTGGTTTCGGGGCGCGGCGGACCCGGGACCCCCCCAGGGGCCTCCTCCTTGCGCGCCCAGACCGTGGGGGCAGTTTCACTTTTTGCCGCTCCGCGCGGGGAGGCCTACGGGGTCCTGGGTTGACTGTGCGTCCGGCCCGGAGACTGGCGGCGCGTTTGCACCGGGCGGGTCACGGGATGGAGTCAGTCCGGGAACCAGAGCCCTGGGGGCGAAAACCCACCCCGGCCACCCCAGGACTCTTGGAACAGTGGGCCCCAAGTACTTAGCAAAGGAGGGTTATTAGTATTTGAAGCTAGTTGAAAATGGTGCAGGTTTTTTTTTTTTTTTTTTTTTTTTTAACTTTGAGAGAAGTTTAGTGACATGGGGAAAATGCTTTTATAAATGGCTTCCCAGACCTTTTTTTTTTTAAAGCACAATTTTAAAAACCTTGTCTAAGAGAATACTTGAGCAGTTGGGTTCTTTTTCTTGGGAAACATGATCTTAGAAGGAAAGATGTGGGCTGTTGGCCTCCAGACAGAGGGTGATGAGCGTGCGGCTCCCATTAAAAATGAAAGCCAACGCCGAGAACAGAGTGCACGGCTCCTGCTGGGGGCTGGGAGGTGGGGCGGGCCCGGGCTGCTGGAGGGACCCAGGATCCTGCAGCTTTTAAATTACAGGCGCGGCTTCTCCGACTCGCTTAGGAATTGCTGATCTTCGTCTTAGTGTAAAAGCTTCAGAAGGGTCTCCAGGGGATGCTGGGCACTCTCTTAATTTGGTTGCTTCTTTGCTGCTCCCCCTGCTGCTCCCCCTTTCCAACTAGTCCCCCTCCTCCGCAGAGTTCGGCGTTAGCCTGTCCCTGTTACAACGCTCTTCTTGTATCCATTTCTGGTTACTCTTAGGTATCTTCTTGAGGACATTGTCTAAAAAGCAGCTACATGCCATTGACATTCAGACCGAACAGGGCCCCTTGGCCTTGGAAGGTTAGGGGCCTTAAATGTTCTGAAGCTGACTTCATGGAGTGGCCGCCCTCTGTGGTCACCCTACCTGTGTGTGGCCCTGTCCTGGCATATCTGCCAGGGGAACGCGCTGCAGAAGCCTGAAGACTGCTGGGTTAAAGGCAGTGTGGCCGGGTGGGAAGGTCCCCAGGGGTGTGGATTCTACAAAAGGCCTTCCTGGAGGGCGGGTGCTGCCCCGCCCCAGTGCAGACTCCGCGCCGGGGAGCTACGCCCTGCGCCTGCACGCGCGTCTGTGTGCCAGGGCTGGGAAAGCAAACTGAACGTAATGGTTTTATTTTGGAAATTAGAAAAAGAACATTCACCAAAGTAATCTGTTCCGGGCCGTAGACACGTGACTGATGCACAACCCTCCCATCCCCTCCGCACTTTGACCTCCTAAACAAATGGTCTGACAAAACAGGGCTTGAGTTTCTTGCCCGAGGTTATGTCACGAAACGGAAACGGACTTGAGGCTTACATCCTTGGAACTCCCACCTCCACTGACCAGTCCGGGTGCTGAAATTCCGCGGATGCTATCCCTGGTCAAATCAGAGGTAGGTGGGAAATGTTGAAATTCTCCTAAACAGGGAAGGGGAAGATCAGAATGTGTGTTTGAGAAGAGCCTGATTTCCTGGATTCCTTTGGCGGAGGGGTGTCCTTAACTTGCCCAGTCACATTTACCCTCTTCATCGACCTTTCACCCCGCTTAGGCTCTCACAGTGCAGACCCCAGGCCGAAGCCCCTAGTGCTTGGCACTGAAGAGCCAGTGCAGGCCCCTTGTCACCATCAAAACCCACCTCTGGTAAATGGCTTCTGCTTCCACATTTTCCCTCCCTCTTTGGCCTTGTCAAAAACTCTGGTGATTTCCCTGTTACAAGCTCTCGCTGGTGGACTGGTAGTTCTAGAGCACAGCATGGGATGTGATTGGCTACATTTGACTGTTTCCTTTTTAATGACTTGTTTAATGTGAGATCTTTAGCTACTCCATCTCATTGCAAGATTTTTGTTACAGTAAAGTTGGACTGAGTTTTCTAAAGACAGTTGCTCAGAAATTCCATGGAAATTTACTTTTGGTTAACCGAAGAGTGTTTGGGGTTTTAAAAAGGTCGTTTCAAGTGGTAAAGTAACATGACAATGAGTCGTCTGTCCTTCCTAAAACCACTTCATGATGATTTCAAGATGAATTCTAAGCTACCAGTTTCCAAGTGCTGCATTTTAGGCAAATGCATTAGTGGTTCACCTTCTGACAGGCTTTCATGTAGTCATTTCGAAGTGGTCGTGTTTTGATTTTCTTTGTCAAAGTGCAGGAGATGTCACTCTAATAACCTTGGGACAGTGTCTGCGTTTAGTTTTGGAGGCGGGAAGGCCGAGTCGATGGTGAAAGTTGGCGTTAGTTCTTTCTGCAGGGCCAAAGTCTACCTGGCCATTAGGCTACATGGATGCTGGGGTTAAATTGGCCACGTCTTTTCCCAAGCCTAGGTAGGATTGCAGATAGGATATGTTTTAAATGTTACTGGTGGTGAATTGAAAGCAACACAAGTATCCTTCAGTGCGTGACAGGCAGAAATCTCCCTCCTGGCTGGCGTGCCCTGTGTCACTTAGGACTCAAAGTGGAGCTGGGTGCCCTTGGTGGGACAGTGTGCCTGCAGCCCAGAGGCCTGTCCCCAGTGACTGGGAAGGCCATGCATCATTGATGGAGATGGTCTCGATTCCTTTCCGAAAGCGGGTAGGGAATGAAATGCATAGTAAATAACAATAATGATAAATTGTAAAATGAGCAGTAGTAACAAGCTGTATAAGGAAATACCTGTCCTGAGATCGATTACTCACCCCTGACTGTCTGCCCTCCTGGTTCTCAGCCAGGTGCCGGGAGCTGAGTACCAGTGCTGCAAGTACCAAGCAGCCTTGGTGGCTCTTGTTCTCTTCTTCATGTCCTACTTGCTGACCTGACATTGAGTCTGTCACCTGCTTACCTTATTATTTTATAAGCTCCTCTATACCCCTGTAAAGAGAGTGGTTTTACCCCATCACACAGAAACTGACAGAGACACTGACATGGGAAACTGAATGGGGAAGCCTGGCCAGCATCTCAGCTTGGGCAAATCTAGAATTAAACAAAGGTCTGATAGAATCCACAGCTGTTATTCTTTCCACCAAACCACCTTGACGCTCGTAAGATCCAATAGATGAAAATCTACATTTCTGAAACAGAGACTAAGTCATTGGCTTCACGTATACGTATCATACATTTAAACGCTTTTCACTTGTAGAAGGGCCATACTTACTGGACTGGGGGCTCTAAAATCTCCATCTGAATTGATAGACACAGATACAGGCTGGATATGGTATGGAATCAAGAAGAAAATTAATTCAATTGACGTAAATTCATCTACGCTGAGCTTTTTATGGTACACTTGGTGGGAGTAGAATGAAGAGCTGTTTATTGACTCCTCGTGTGAAGAATGTGCTGATGATTGGGTTAAGCTTTTCTTTGATTGATTTCTGATTTAGGCCCTTGTCCTAGTCTAATTGGAGTGATTGATTGAGTGAACAAATGTGCATTTTATTAGGTAGCTACACATAATCTTTGCATTGAGAAATTAATCAGTTGTTATACTTTGTAAAATATGGTGTAATAGCATTGATTTTTGCTCGAATAGACAGAAGTCAGATTGTTAGAGGAAGACCGCGTCAATTTGGGTTGCGCGGTTATCAGTTTGGGGAGGAGGTGCCAAGATGAGATGCGGAGTGCAGGGAGAAACCCTGCAGAGGATGGTTGGGGAGCACCCAGACCTCCAGGCAGCTCTGACCCCCGTGAGAGGAGGCGGGAAGGAGCAGGGCTGGAGAGGAGGAGCCTCAGACTCAGCCCTGAGTTAGGCACAGCCAGCCCAGTGCCAAGTGGACCCCCAGGGTGGCCCTGCATGAGTACCCCCTTTGGTCGTTACCCCTGAAGGAGTCCCAAAGGTGTCTCAGCAAGGAGGCTGTGGCTCACCTGCCTCCTCACCTGTCACCTTAAAGCTACTCTCTCTGGCAGAGCTCCATGGCAGCCTCAGACACAAAGTTTAGGGACTTAAAATTTTATGCATTTATTTTAGAGATGGGGCCTTACTGTGTTGCCCAGGGTGAACTCAAACTCCTGGGCTCAAGCGATCCTCCCACCTTGGCCTCCCAAGTGTCTGGGACTATAGGTGCTGCCACCACGCCTGACTAAGTTCAGTGACTTTTGATAATCCACAAAAACAAAAGGAACGGTAAAGACAGTCCCAACTGTGACTCACTATGCGGCATGGGCGGGCGGGATTTTGGATTAGTTTTAGAAAGCGAACCACAGCCATCCTCCGTGGACTCCCTGCCGTGGCTGGCAGTGAGCTGGTGCAGGGAGGCGAAGTGCTGGTGGGCTGGGAATTTTCAAATGCACTCCAGCGATCAGAACACACGTGTTTCAGTGCACACAGGTTGTTTTCAGTTTTCTAAATCAGGAGCTTATTACTACGACTAAAGTTCTAGCACATTGCTTAGAAAATATGTTTGTCATGCAGTTCAGTTCCAGCTCCAGGCTAGCGTTGCATTTTCCTGGAGCCCCAAAGCCTTTATAACTTTTATTTCTTTTCTTTAAATGTTAGTGAATTATTGGGGCCCTGTGCGGTGGTTCACACCTATAATGCCAGCACTTTGGGAGGCCGAGGCGGGTGGATCACTTGAGGTCAGGGGTTCAAGACCAGCCTGGCCAACATGATGAAACCCCATCTCTACTAAAAAAAAAAAAAAAAAAAAATATTAGCCAGGTGTGGTGGCGCATGCATAGGTCCCAGCTACTCAGGACGCTGAGGAAGGAGAATCCCTTGAACCTGGGAGGCGGACTTTGCAGTGAGCTGAGAGCGTGCCACTGCACTCCAGCCTGGGCGACAGAGCCAGACTTCATCTCAGTAAATGAATAAATATATAAATAAAGCTATACAGGAAAATCGTAAACACAGATTCTGGCAGGGTCCAGCCAGAAAGGTAAGTGAGAATGCAGACATGAGGCCTAGGAAGGGGTGGCGGTGGTGAATATGAGTGAGAAACTGAGGCCTCTTCCATGGGGTCTGGCTCACCTGACCACCCGCCACTGACCCCCAGCTGAGCAGGGCTAGGTGGGTGTAGGACTGGAGTGACTCCATCTTTAGTCTTCCGAGAGAAGCCAGATATCTGGAGTTTTATATGCAATGTATTTATTTTTAACAAACTGCACATGCCAAATTACAAATGTTGCCACCTGAATTCAGCTGGGGCTACTATTTTTACAGCCTCTGGGCTACAGTATTTGTTTATTTCTTGAAACAAAGTAACTGAACTAATTAAATGAGGACAAAATGGGCACTTCCAAAACGCAGGAAGAGAGGGGAAAAATCCCAAGAATTTATGTGCAGATGAAACCAAAAGAATCATTGCCTGTGTCTCAGGGATGCCTGCTGGAAACAGCATTCTCTGATGATGCTTAGAGGAGAGGAGAAGATGGTACTAAGAGAATAACATCAATTGGAAAACAAAGTAACTCCACAGTGTCTTAAAGTAACTCCACCTGTCTTTAAGTGCCTACAGGAGACCCTCCCATAAGATCTATGCAAAGATAAAGCCTGCAAAAAAATAATGTTTTCAGAATGCATCCATACAGTTACCAGAAGCACTTCTAATCTTGACCTGTTTCTATGGAATGTTCTGTGTCCGTGTTTCTGGGCACACGTGGGTAGCCCTCTAATGTCCTGCATGCTTACCTCTGAGTGGGCTGTGTCCCAGAATGACATCAAGTCGCACAGCCACCAGCAATGTGTGAGGTTGATCCACATACTCGTTAGCACTCGGCATTGCTGTTGATTTTTGCAAAGATAGTCGATGCAAACTGTTGTGCAATTGTGGTCTTTCTTTACGCCTTCCTGCTGGATGAAATTGAGCATCTTGTGTATTTATGAGTCATGGGTGTCCCTCTCTGTGAAATGCCTGTTCATGTGCTTCATCCATTTTTCTTTTGGGTTATGTTTTTTTCTCACCTATTCCTTGTATATAGTTTCCATATTATATATTTCCTTATAGATTCGGGATGTTCATCTTTGGTTGTAATGTGTGCATTATATACTTTTCCCAGTTGAATTTTATCTTTGTACTGTTTTTGTTTTGGTGAAAAGATAGTTTAATGTAATGTGTAATTTTATCCATCCTTCTTTTCTAGGTAGTGCCTTTTGCATGTTACTTTAAGTTCTTCCCAATTCTTGGGTCACAGATTTATTCTGTATTATTATTATTTTGAGATGGAGTCTTGCTCTGTTGCCCAGGCTTGAATGCAGTGGCACGATCTCGGCTCACTGCAAGCTTCGCCTCCCGGGTTCACACCATTCTCCTGCCTCAGCCTCCCGAGTAGCTGGGACTACAGGCACCCGCCACTATGCCCGGCTAATTTTTTGTATTTTTTAGTAGAGATGGGGTTTCACCATGTTAGCCAGGATGGTCTCGATCTCCTGACCTCGTGATCCGCCCACCTCGGCCTCCCAAAGTGCTGGGATTACAGGGGTGAGCCACCGTGCCTGGCCTGTATTCTGTATTTTTTTGTAAAAGTTGTAAAGTTTGCTTTCTCTGATTAAGCACTTTATCCCTCTGGAGTTGGCTGTGCAGGTCTTCCTAGGTGTCTTGATAAAACGCTGTGGTATTCCACATTCCGCCTGACACTCTGTGCTCACATTTATTCCCAGGTGCTCTTATTATTGTTCTTGCTTTTGTAAATGGTGTTTTTTTGTTTGTTTGTTTTTGAGACAGAATCTTGCTCTGTTGCTCAGGCTGGAGTGCAGGGGCAGAATCTCAATTCACTGCAACTCTGCCTCCTGGGTTCAAGTGATTTTCCTGCTTCAGCCTCCCGACTAGCTGGGATTACAGGTATGTGCCACCATGCCCGACTAATTTTTGTATTTTTAGTAGAGACAGGTTTTCACCATGTTGGCTAGGCTGGTCTCCAACTCCTGACCTCAAGTGATCTGCCCACCTTGGCCTCCCAAAGTGTTGGAATTACAGGCATGAGCCACCATGCCCGGCCGTAAGTGATGTTTTTTATTTTTATTGATTTCTGATTCTTTGCTGGTGTTCTGTAGAAAAGCAGTTGGCTTTTGGGTATTGATTTCATAGCTGATCACCTTGCCATTGCTTAAAATTTGTAGATTTTGGGGATTTTCTCAGTAGACATTCATGTCATGTGGGAATGGTGAAGACTCTGTTTCTTCCTTGTATCTTTCATATTTTTCCTTCCTGTTTTGCTGCCTGGACCAGGCCCTGGGCAGGGCTGGATGGAAGCGTGACAGGCCCTCCTTGTCCTGTTCCTGATTTTAGGGAAATGCTTCTGCCGTGTTGCCTTCTGGTGTGGGTACAAACAGTGGCCACTTAGTTCCGAATCGTCCCACTCTGCCTCCTCGAAGCAGAGGAGGCCTGGTGTGAGAAATACAAATGAAGTGACCCAAAAGCCAGGAGCTGGAGAGATGGAAGGGTCCACTGTCACGGGTCACCAGGGAGACACAGAAACGAAACCACAGAGAGCCGTGGCCTCCCCCCTGCTGGGATGGCGAAACTTAGAAGACCGTGGGGACAAGTGCTGGAGAAGATGTGGGGGCAGATGGAGCACTGGTGCCAGCATGGCTGCTCTAGAGAATGGCAGGAGCTGCAAGGAGATGGCATTGAGTGTGGGGTTCACCTGCCATCTGCTTCCCAGGGGACATGCTAAGGTGTTCATAGCGGCATATGTGTTAGAGTCAGACTCTGGGAGCTCTCTCAATGCCTGTCTCCAAATAAAATGAAAAATAACCTCGTGCTACATTCACCATGGAAAGGGGAAGGAAGTAGATCCTCCAGGCAGCAACACGTGTGCGCCTCTGGAGGATAATGCTGGGAGGAAGGAGTGAGCCACAGAAGCGTGCACGGCGCCAGACTCCATCAAGATAAAGCACGTGCACCAGCAAAACCCACGTGCCGTGAGGACTCAGGCTCTAGTGCCTGGAAGGAGAACACAGGGGGCTTCTGCATCTTCCGCCTCCCGCGTTCAAGCGATTCTCCTTCAGCCTCCCGAGTAGCTGGGATTACAGGCGCGCACCACCACACCTGGCTAATTTTTGCATTTTCTTTTTTTTTTTTTTTTTTTTTTGGAGACGGAGTCTCGCTCTGTCACCCAAGCTAGAGTGCAGTGGCCAGATCTCAGCTCACTGCAAGCTCCGCCTCCCGGGTTCACGCCATTCTCCTGCCTCAGCCTCCTGAGTAGCTGGGACTACAGGCGCCGCCACCTCGCCCAGCTAGTTTTTTTTTTTTTTTTTTGTAGTTTTTAGTAGAGACGGGGTTTCACCGTGTTAGCCAGGATGATCTGGATCTCCTGACCTTGTGATCCGCCCGTCTTGGCCTTCCCAAGTGCTGGGATTACAGGCTTGAGCCACCGCGCTCGGCCAATTTTTGCATTTTCAATAGAGACAGGGTTTCACCATGTTGGCCAGGCTGGTCTCAAACTCCTGACCTCAGGTGATCCTCCCACCTCGGCCTCCTAAAATGCTGGGATTACAGGCATGAGCCTCTGTGCCCCGCCCAAGTTATCAGTTTCTTAATACAAAGGTCAGAATATTTTCTTAATTTTTAGATCTCTACTATATCTGACAGTAAATCACCCTTTTCATTCCTAAAATGGTTTTACCTTTCTTTTCTAGACTCATCTCACAGAGGCTCATCTATTTTACTCGTGTTCACAAAGAACCAGCTGTTAGTCTTGCTGATTTTCTCCACTGTGTCTTTGTTTCAGTATCACTAATTTCTGCTTTCATTGTCAGGATTTCCTTCTACACTCTTTGGGTTTATTCTGGCATTCTCTTTCTAGGTTGCTGAATTGAAACATTTTCTTTTTTTATTTTCTTTAAGGTTAGGTTCTTAATTTTCAACTTTCTGTCATAAGTATTTTGCTATTTTTTTTGAGACAGAGTCTCCCTCTGTCACCCGGGCTGGAGTGCAGTGGCGTGATCTCCGCTCACTGCAACCTCCGCCTCTCAGATTCAGGTGGTTCTCCTGCCTCAGCCTCCTGAGTAGGTGGGATTACAGGCATGTGCCACCATGCCTGGCTAACTTTTGTATTTTTAGTAGAGACAGGGTTTCACCATGTTGGCCAGGCTGGTCTTGAATTCCTGACCTCATACAGGGTTTCACCATGTTGGCCAGGCTGGTCTTGAACTCCGCCTTGGCCTCCCAAAGTGCTGGGATTACAGGCATGAATCACCGCGCCCGGCCCTGTCATAAGCATTTAAGGCTTTGTAGCTTTCCTACTTAGTTCTGCTGTACTGTCGTTTTGTTTGTTTTGATATGTAGTATTTTCATTGTTCAGCATTTTACAATTTTATTATTCTTCCATGACCCATGAATGCTTTTATGTCCAAAGGCATTGAGGATTTTAGGTTATGTTTTTATTATGATATCAGCTGAAAGGCTCATGGGCAGAGGATGTAGTCTGTATAGCACTGAGTTTTTTGTATTTTTTGGTAGAGACGGGGTTTCACCGTGTTAGCCAGGATGGTCTCGATCTCCTGACCTCGTGATCCACCCGTCTCGGCCTCCCAAAGTGCTGGGATTACAGGCTTGAGCCACCGCGCCCGGCCTGGCATTTCTTTAAGGATTGAATTCTCTTGTGTATCTTCTGACTTATAAAGTTGCTGTTAGGAAGTCAGCTGTCATTTTGAGTGTCCTTCCTGTGTCAGTAGTAGGCTTTTTGTCTGGCTGCTTTTATAGTCTCTTTATTTCTGGTGTTTTTCAACTTCACTGTGGTCTTTCTAGCATGGGTTTCTTTTTATTTATCCTATTTTGGATTCATTGTACTTCCTGAAGATAAAGTATCATGTCTTTCAGCAATTCTGGAAAAATTTCAGCCATTATTTTGTTGAATATAGTTATTCTGCAGTGTCCACTAGGGATTGGTTCCAGAACCCAACACGGTTACCAAAATCAGTGGATGCTTAATTTCCTGATATAAAATGTTGTTGTATTTGTATATAACCTGTGCACATCCTCTCATGTATATATATATATATA
>NW_016809139.1:2306254-2314322 GCF_001698545.2 Rhinopithecus bieti | reverse complement strand
AATGGTACATCTAGTTCTAGATCCTTGAGGAATTGCCATACTGTTTTCCATAATGGTTGAACTAGTTTACAATCCCACCAACAGTGTAAAAGTGTTCCTATTTCTCCACATCCTCTCCAACAACTGTTGTTTCCTGATTTTTTAATGATTGCCATTCTAACTGGTGTGAGATGGTATCTCATTGTGGTTTTGATTTGCATTTCTCTGGTGGCGAGTGATGATGAGCATTTTTTCATGTGTCTGTTAATTTTTGTATTTTTAGTAGAGATGGGTTTCACCCATTTGGCCAGGCTGGTCTCAAACTCCTGACCTCAGGTGATCCACCCAGCTTGGCCTCGCAAAGTGCTGGGATTACAGGCGTGAGCCACCGTGCCTGGCTGAAATAGTGCTATTCTTGAGATCTGGCCTCTGTGCTATTAATATTTAACCCATATTGTTCTTCTTCTTCTTTTTCTTTTCTTTTTTTTGGTAGAGATGGGGTCTTGCTATGTTGCTAGGGCTGGTCTTGAACTCCTAGGGTCAAGTGATCCTCTCACCTCAGCCTCCCAAGTGCTGGGATTACAGGCACCACACCCAGCCTAACCTGTTCTTTTAATTTACATTTTTTAAATCATTATATTTTTCATTCCTGAAAGTTCTCTTTGTTTCTTTCCAAGTTTGCCTCTCCTCTTGTTTGGTATTCTTTTCCTTACATTTATTTTTATTTTCTCTTTATGTCTAAACATACTTATTTTCTCTACTGTAACTGATAATACCAAAGGATAATAGTATTAACAAATACTAAAATTTGAATTTTTTGAGGGTTGGACTCTGCTGCTTGTTCTGCTGCCTCTTGCTCACTGAGGTTTGCCTGCCACACACTTTGTGATTTTGGATTGTGGGCTCATTTCACGTGGGCTTTGTCTGTAGATTCCTGCAAGACTTGAAGGGAGCAAAGCCTCCCTGGAGAAGCCCTGCTCCTGCCAGGAGTCCAGGAATGGGACTGATCTCGAATTACTTTAGGCTCATTTCCTGGGCTCACAAAAGGGATGTCTAAAGATGTAATTGACTTAGATGGAAAGTGATCATATAGCAGAAATCTGAGATTGAAGAACTTGCTGATGGTGTAGGTGGAACTACATCAGTCCTGATGAATGAAACCATAATGACAGTAGAAGGAGTGTCACAGATTAGATATACCAAAATGACCCGACTCTCTGAGGGGAAATTTTATCTAACTCTAAAACTGCCTGGTGGAGGACAACGTGTAATTTCCAGGGTGTTTAAAGTTGGGAAGCCTCCCCGCTGAGTACATCATTATCAAATGCTTTTCACCAGTTTTGTTGTTGGTGTTGTTGTTGGTGTTGTTGTTTTTTGAGGCAAAGTCTCATTCTGTAGCCCAAGCTGGAGTGCAGTGGCAGGATCTCGGCTCACTGCAACCTCCGCCTCCAGGGCTCAAGTGATTCTTGTGCCTCAGTCTCCTGAGTAGCTGGGACTACAGTGCGTGCCACCACACCCAGCTAATTTTTTGTATTTTAGTAGAGACAGGGTTTGACCATGTTACCCAGGGTGGTCTCGAACTCCTGAGCTCAGGCGATCCACCCCCCTTGGTCTCCCAGAGTGCTGGGATTACAGGTGTGAGCCACCATGCCCAGCCCACCAGTTTTAACAATTGCAAAATGTGACTCAGATTTTGTCCTTATAAACTTAACTTTTTGTCAACTTCCCTGTCACCCATCCCACCTGAGATGCTTTCTGCTACTTTACTAGGTTGCCATTTCTTTTTTTTTTTTTTTCTGAGACAGAGTCTGTCTCTGTTGACCAGGCTGGAGTGCAGTGGCGTGATCTCGGCTAACTGCAAGCTCTGCCTCCCGGGTTAATGTCATTCTCCTGCCTCAGCCTCCTGAGTAACTGGGACTACAGGCGCCTGCCATCACTCCTGGCTAATTTTTTTTTGTATTTTTAGTAGAGACGGGGTTTCACTGTGTTAGCCAGGATGGTCTCAATCTCCTTACCTCGTGATCCGCCCACGTCGGCCTCCCAACGTGCTGGGATTACAGGTGTGAACCACCGCGCCTGGCCTAGGTTGCCCTTTCAACTGGCTTTCTTCAGATGACTTTTATTTGGTAACTGAAGAACCGCTGTACATATACATGGCATATGCCAGTAATAGTTAAAGGGCATGTCAGGTTTCAAAAGTAGAAAATAAATGTGAAGAAAAAGACTAGGAAGCACCTGAAATGGTGCTATTCTTTTTTTTTTTTTTTTTTGAGATTCGCTCTTGTTGCCCAGTCTGGAGTGCAATGGCACCATGTCAGCTCACCACAACCTCTGCCTCCCAGGTTCAAGCGATTCTCCTGCTTCGGCCTCCTGAGTAGCCGAGATTACAGGCATGTGCCACCATGCCCTGCTAATTTTTTGTATTTTTAATAGAGACGGGATTTCTCCATGTTGGTCAGGCTGGCCTTGAACTCCCGACCTCAGGTGATCCGCCCGCCTTGGCCTCCCAAAGTGCTGAGATTACAGGCGTGAGCCACTGCGCCTGGCTGAAAGGGTGCTATTCTTGAGATCTGGCTGAGGATATCTTCCCAGCAGGCCCACTCCCATCCGTTCTTCTGGTACCACCATCTTGTCTGCTCTGTCTTCTGTCTCCACTGGTGTCCAGGACAGAAACCCGGGCCCTATATATGACCCCCTTCCTCCATCTCCTTCACCCCCTTCTCCTTGACCCTCATGATTCCTCCTGCCCACCCCCCGCCCCACCGCCAGCCTCATCTTCGACCGGGTCTGCCCGTGACCTTGCGTGAGGGTCGCTCCAGTTCAGCTCCCATCACACTTGTTCCCCGCAGCACGAGAGGCAGTGTTTCGGTAGCCCCGCACTTTCCCCGCCACTGCCTGCTCAGCCCCCCGTGACGACGCCTGCTGATGCACCCCCACCCCTGTCTTCAAGCTGACCCACTGGTCACACTCTGCCTGGGACCTTAGCCTGCCTGGAACACTCTTTCTCCTTTTGCCGGTGACTTGGACCTGGATGTCACTTTGCTGAGGTGGCCTGCTCCTATCCTGAGTGTGAGTTAGATAAACACACTCTTAACACACAACAGACTCACGCTGTGGCTCTGTCTCTGTGGCCTGCCCGCTTCAGTTCACGTTGCACTGCTCGCCTTCCCAGTTGTCTCCTTGTCTGTTCTTCCTCAGCAGTTTGTGAGGCAGCACATGTGAAAATGCGTTGTCGATGGCACAGTGGCATGTGGAACTGCTGTGCCATGTGCGTGTCGGGGCAGCCATGTTGTGTGTGGCTGCGTGCATTCTGAGTCCTGGCTGGGCCACCCGGGGAGGATGGCACTTAGGGGAGAGTGACTGCAATCAATGAGCGCCCCCGTTGAAAAGCAGAGCGATCTAGAAGCAACAGCCTGAGCTGTGCACCTTTGTCCTGAGCTGGCCTGACGACCTCTGGGCACCTGGTACTCTTGGTTCCCGTGAGCTCCCATGTCCCCGCATCCTGGTGTGTGGGCCTCTCCCTACGCTCCTGGGGTGGAGCTGAGAAGACGTGGGTTCTGCCCATTTCTGTTACTGTTTATTCTTGAAGAACAGGGTAGCATGACCCCAGGGCTGAGGACGCAGCCCTGCATCTCTTGTGTCCCCGGGCATCTCGGGAGTGCTGTGGAAACTCAGGGTGTGGACTTAAGCTTTGACATCAGTTGGCACCGGCCCTCTTCACCCGTGAGACTGGTGTGTGTCTGTGGCCTCCCAGGCTGGCGCTGCGTTCCTGGACCAGCATCCGATTCCCCTGCTGCTGAATCACTTCATGGCTCAGCACAGCTGAGGGCAGCATCTGTTATCCCCTAGAGCCCGAGATCTGGGAGTGGCAGGGGCGGCCGCCGTTCCTGTGGAACACACCGGAGAGGCATCTGCAGGGGCTGGGTGGGGCTCCTGGTTAGCCTGTTCTTGTCTTGTTCTGGTGCCACTTTCTCAGGTATGCGAGGGCTGCCTTTGTGAGTCACTGGCGGGAAGATGGGAAAGGGCCTCTGCAGGTCTCTACAGACAGGAGGTCAGCTTTGATCTTGAGTGCCGGGGGCCGTCCAGCTTCACTGGCAGGGATTCTGACGACTCAGAGATGGTAGCTGCCCATTTCCCCGTGGTATTGCCACTGAGTGTGGGGATGGGTCACAGCTATGTCTGTGGCCTTTTGCAAATCAACTTCAGAATTTGCAATCACATTTATGGTAGGATAGATTCATTTCACAATGATTTTGCCAATTACCCTTGTTATTTCCACTAACATATATCTCCCTAAAGTGGAAACAAGGACACGTCTAGAGACAGGTGCTGGACGTCTCCTGCTTACTGGCATTAAGTGGGCAGGCGGCTTATTTCTGAGTGTTGGTCCCTGGACGTTTCTAGTCAACTGTGTTTGACATGGTGGTGAATTGAACACATGACAGGTGGCAGTATGTTAACTGTTTGTAGCAAGGTAGATTTGGTTTGAGGCTGGTGGTTTGATTACAAGTTGGTCTTTCTTAATGCCGGGGAGGGGGAAGAGAGAGAGAATGAGAGAGAGAGAGAATGAATGAGAATAAATGTAAGAGCTTTTTTTGGAAGAAAAGAAAATTGAGAAGGAAGTGATAGTAATTACTAATAGTTTTTACTTTGTCACTTATGTATTTATTTCCAGCAAGGGATCAGTTTTTTCTTCTTCC
The DNA here is from genome assembly GCF_001698545.2 of Rhinopithecus bieti. Classification (NCBI taxonomy): domain Eukaryota; kingdom Metazoa; phylum Chordata; class Mammalia; order Primates; family Cercopithecidae; genus Rhinopithecus; species Rhinopithecus bieti. The sequence goes on along the minus strand of NW_016809139.1, from coordinate 2,309,643 downwards.
AAATTTTGTGCAAGAAAAGAAAACTGGAAGCATTTAATAACTTTGTCATAATTTTATTTTGTGTCTTGTGATTACATTGTATTTTGGGGAGTGGGTCAACTTTTTCTTAAATTAAGAAATACTTTATATGAAAACACATACATAAAGTATTGAACCCCTGCACCTGCCTCAAGTGGAGAAATTAATCACTATAAATACTTTAGAAGGCAAAGGGTTGGTGAAGCTAAAAACTTCTAAAATTCTTAACATGCAAACAGAAAAGGGATGTGGGAAGGATGTCGCCCTCAGAGAACCTGTCATATCTCAGCCTGTGCTGTCTGGGGCAGACAGCATGAGCCACAAAGCCGACAAAGGCATGCTGGAAACATGGCTGGTGGGAACTGAGATATGCTCTTGGCGTGAAATGCACGCCAATCTCAGAGGCTTAATATGAAAGAGAATGTAAGTGATCTCATTCATATTCTTCTATATTGGTTACATGTAGAAATGATAATATTTTGGATATACTGACTTAAATAAAATGTATTATTAATTTTTTTTTTAGACGGAGTTTTGCTGTGTCACCCAGGCTGGAGTGCAATGGCACGATCTTGGCCCACTGCAACCTCTGCCTCCCAGGTTCAAGTGATTCTCCTGTCTCAGCCTCCTGAGTACCTGGGATTACAGGCACCCGCCACCACGCCCAGCTAATTTTTGTATTTTTAATAGAGACAGGGTTTCATCATAATGGTCAGGCTGGTCTCGAACTCCTGACCTCAGGTGATCTACCTGCCTTGGCCTCCCAAAGTGCTGGGATTACAGGTATGAGCCACCATGCCGGGCCTATTAAAAATATTTTTTTGCCAATTTCTTTTTACTTTTGAATGTGGCCTCTAGCCATGTGAAGTTGCACACAGCCTGACATTTGCAGCTCACGTGTGTTTGCCATGCTGGCATGGTCCAGCGTCTAAGCCGCTGCAGGGGCAGAGCCTTGTACCTTGGGTGAGTCCCTCACGTGGGGGCCCTGTGCCCAGGGCTGAGGGAGTGGTCAGTCTCAGCCTGTCATTCTCTGCCCTGCTGGGCCCCACATCTCCTTTGCGTAATGGAGGTAATGCAGGAAAATGCTTAGAGCAGGGTCTGGCGAATGTGTTATTAATGCTTCATGTTATTAATAAAGCATTGTGATGTCTCTTTTGCAGTATGGAAATAGATTTCATAGATTGCACCCAGGATTTCAGATTGACACGTATTTCCATCTGGAAACTCTTGCAGGCGTCTGCACTGGGAGATAAAGTGGTCCCTGTTGGCTCAAGCTGCAGTGAGAGGGTGGTGGGAGTAGACTCAGTCCCTTGCTGGGGTTGGCCAAGGCAGGCTTTCTCTTCCTCCCTGAGGTGTGTGTTATGGGAGGTTTCATTCCTGGAAAATCCAGTGTCTGTGAAACCAAGGTACATGGCATTTGCATCAGAGTTGGAGTCAGCTCTCAGCCTGGAGGGCAGGTGTCTGGTAAGACCCGTGAAGGGTGCAATTTTAGCCCCCTCTCTAAGAACCAGCAGTGCCTTCCATCACTGCCACAGCAAACACCCCTCCACGAGTCTCACCGGATGTGTCAGAGGGTCCTTGGTTCTCCTCCAGCTACGGGTGCCCTGGTCTTGGGGGGTGGTGCTGGCCTCTTGAGGTGGTACCCCTGGGTGGGCTTAAGGAGGTAGCTGCCCAGCTCTGCCTGTTGCCTCCATCCTCAAGGGCCTGGGGGCAACTGCTGGCCACCGAGCAGTGTCCAGTGTCATTGCCCCTCGCTTGTCCTGTGGGGACACCCATGAGATGCAGGATTCTTGGTTAGCCCCAACACCAGGTCCACACCTCCACACAGGCCTGGAAGGCAGGAGAGAGCAACCGTTCTCCTCCTTTATTTGTGAGTTATCAGCACCTAGAAACTTAAGAGGGCAAATACTGAATTGCCGGAGACTGTGAAGCTGTGGTACACACGGAGTTGCACTTCCCTTCCTGGCTGGGACGCTGGCCTGCGGCGCCTCCTGCCAGGATCACTCTACTGCGCGTGCTCCGCGGCCACCGTGAGGCTGACCTGCCTCAGACACCCTCCTCCTTGAGCCTCAAGGGCCTCATGGCCTGGACCTCCATGATCAGCTGGAGGAGCCCGGAATCCATGGTGAGGTAGCCTCCTGCCCACTCTGGGACCCCAGGGAGAGGGCCTGTCCTCGCTGAGCCTCCGAGGCCGGTTCTGAGCGTCTTGGACAACATTTTCTCTCCTGTTTATAAGCAGGGACTCCTTGCATAAATGAGATGAGAAAAACCCCTGCAGATGACATAGCTTGGGCCCTGGGCCCCTGGGAGCCGTTTCTGTTCCTTGTCACTCAGCCCAACCAGTCCTTGAGTTTTTCCCCAGAGTGTCCTCAATAAGGAACAGTGAGCCCGAGTATTTTCTTCAGGTCAGTATTCTGGCTGGTTGGTTTTTTGTTGTTGTTGTTGTTTGTTTGTTTGTTTTGAGACAGAGTCTCGCTCTGTCGCCTGGGCTGGAGTGCAGTGGCCGGATCTCAGCTCACTGCAAGCTCCGCCTCCCGGGTTTACACCATTCTCCTGCCTCAGCCTCCCGAGTAGCTGGGACTACAGGCGCCCACCACCTCGCCCGGCTAGTTTTTTTGTATTTTTTAGTAGAGACGGGGTTTCACCGTGTTAGCCAGGATGGTCTCCATCTCCTGACCTCAAAGAGTCTACCTGCCTCAGCCTCCCAAAGTGCTGGGATTACAGGCTTGAGCCACCGCGCCCGGCCTTGTTTTTGTTTTGTTTTTTTTTTCTTTTTGAGACGCAGTTTCACTCTGTTGCCCAGGCTGGAGTGCAGTGGCACAATCTCGGCTCACTGCAGCCTCTGCCTCCTGGGTTCAAGCGATTCTCCTGCCTCAGCCTCCCGAGTAGCTGGGATTGCAGGTACACACTGCCACACCTGCCTAATTTTTGTATTTTTAGTAGAGACAGGGTTTCGCCATGTTGGCCAGGCTGGTCTCGAACTTCTGACCTCAAAGAGTCTACCTGCCTCGGCCTCCCAAAGTGCTGGGGCTGGGATTACAGGTGTGAGCCACTGTGCCCGGCTAATTTTGTGTTTTTAGTAGAGAGACGGGGTTTCTCCATGTTGGTCAGGCTGGTCTCGAACTCCTGAGCTCAGGTAATCCGCTTGCCTCGGCCTCCCAAAGTGCTAGGATTACAGGCGTGAGCCACCGTGCCCAGCCAGTGTTCTGGTCTGTTTGCGATGAGTGTAAGAATCTCTCTCTTTAAAGAGGTACATCTGGCCAGGTGGTTACCTCTGTCACCAGAGATGAGTCACCCTGTCTCAGCGCGCAGAGCTTCCTGGACTTCCCCAGATAGTCCCCAGGGCTGGGGGCCTGTCACAGGTGTAGCCC